>NW_027197744.1:0-55387 GCF_038502225.1 Cherax quadricarinatus | reverse complement strand
GAATATCATTGTTAATTTAAAATCTCCAGATCACACTTTCAAAGGTTTACAGCAGTTTAGAGTTAAATTGGAGAGCACTCTCGAAACTTTCAGTAATAAATATAATCTGAAGGAATCAGACTTGTTAATGAGTGCCATTGTACAAAATAAATTAAGCTGTAAGACACTTGAATTGATCTTGAACAAGTATCACAAAGGTTATTTTGGTCTGGAGGAAATAAGACTAGGTCTACAAGAATTAATTGTTCAGTTGCAGACCAGCCAACCAACTCATTTTAAAGATGCAACACATAATAACTCTTGAGGTATCTGTCAAGTTTCACAAGGGGAAAAATTATCCCAAAGTTAAAAATCAAAATTCATTTCCTAAAAAGAGTTTCGAAGGCACATATCTAGTAGCAGGAATCAGAAATAATGATTCTCCACAAGGTTAGAAGAATAAGTACCCTCCTAAGAGTAGCCCAGTTAATAAGAAACCAGTCAAAGAAAAGAGAGATTGTCTCTTCTGCAAGGGTACTTATTTCTCTAAGAATTGCAATGCATACTATTCATGGAATGATAAAGTTGAAAGATTGGAGGAACTTGACAGATGTATCAGGTGTTTAGGTAATCACAATGTAAAGGATTGTCATGCCAAATTAAACAACTGTTATCAATGTCACAAAGGAAGACACCATATAGTCATGTGTAAGGGCCTATATGATGATGTTGATAATAATGATAATGTTGACAATCCTGACACAACAGTAGCTAATGTAAAAATTGCTGCTAATGTTAATAATGATGGTTTTGCTGAAGTAGCCTTACCTGTGTTACAGGTAAAAATTTATGATAAAAGGCATAAATAAAAAAATGTAACTGCATTATTAGACAAGGGATCCCAATGTACTTTCATTAAACATAAATGTCTTAATGGGATGGAAGTACAAATGGGCGATCTTACAACTCTAAAATTATCTGGTTTTCTCTCAGATAAAACGGCTCAATTGTATGACACTGTTTATGTCAGGTTGGGCAATGAGAAAAAAGCGTGTTAATGCAGTAATTGTAGATAGACTTCCAGAGAAAATATCTACAGTAGGCCTTAGTAAAGCTACAGAAAAACTTTCACATAATGTAAATTTAGCACCTTCAGGTGTAAATGGTGATTATGTAGGCCCAATAAATATTTTGGTAGGTAGAGACTATTATGCCTCCTTTGTAAAGGATAAAGACTGCAGGAGGCCATGTAATGTATGGTAGGATTCCTCATAATAATAATGCATGACTAGAGGAAAATATAAATACCATAACTGTGTGTCTTACTCATGAAATCGTGTCACAGTATAATTCTTCAATAGAGGATGGTGTTGAGGCACTGCGTAAATTGTGGGAATTAGACAGCATTGGAATAAATGTAAATGAAGAAAGTCCAGATGATTCTTTTACTCAGGAACAGTACCTGAGAGATGTAAAATTTGAATCTGGACAATACTGGGTATGACTTCCGTGGAGACGAAACCATCCAGAATTGCCCACTAATTACAGAATGGCATATGGACAATTAAAGGCTCAGCTCTGTGAACTGAGTAACGGGAAGTCCATTGAGTAAAGTAATGAGAAAACAATTTTATGTGGACAATTTCCTGGGTGTGACATCAACTGAAGAGGATCTGTTAATGACTTAAGGAGAGGCTGATAAAATAATGCAAAGTGCAACTATGCCTCTGAGGGAATGGAATATTAATTCATCCAAATTAAAGGACAAAATATGTAAAGATTACCCTGGAGATGAAGTACCAAAATGTAGTAATGTATTGGGATTAACTTGGGATACTGAGAGAGATTTGTTAATGGTAAAACCTAATAATTTAAATATTCTCAATAAATTAACTAAGAGAGTTCTACTTGTTGAAGTTTCCAAATGTTTTGATCCACTAGGCTTAGTGTCACCTCTTACTATAAGAGGGAAATTAGAAATACAAGAGGCATGGAAGCTTAAATATGCTTGGGATGAAACTCTGCCTTAGGAATTCATTAACAAGTGGGATGAATTAATTGGTGATTATGAAAAAAATCCAATGTTGGAGTTCCCATGCCAGGTGGCCAATCCAGATCGGAAAAATATACTCCACATTTTTTGTGATGCTTTAACCCGTAAACAGTCCAAGCAGATCTACATTCACATGTGTAGTGCTACAAAAGTTGATCTAAGTTTTTTTTTTTACATATTTTTAAATATAACAAAAAAAAAAGTAGATCAAAGTTTTTTGACACATTTTCAAATGTAGAAAAACAAAAAGAAGAAATACTTTTTTTACATACTTTCAAATGTTGAAAAAACTTATATGTACGTTTGGACCGTTTACGGGTTAAAATTGGTGTATGGAGCAGTTGCTTACCTTCAGTGTAATAGTGTTATTTCTCTCTAACAGCCATTTATGTAGGTGTCAAATTAGCTAATTATATAAGAAATAAGTTGCAGGAGATAAATATTATCGACACTGTATTTAGTTTGTTAATGAGGTATCCTTACAATGGATTCGTAATGGAAACAGTAAAATTGTGTACATACAAAACAGAGTCGCTGAAATTAATCAGATGCAAGAGAAGTATAATAGTTTGGGTCAGCATATGTTAACATTTAATCATATACCTGGTGAGGAGAATCCAGCTGATTTCTTGTCTCGAGGTTTAACTCATGCTAAATTTGTAGACACTGTATTGTGGTTTAAAGGACCGAGTTGGTTTGTAAATAAAGCTAATTGGCCTGTACAAAAGGTGTATATTGCTCCTGTTGAAATTACTGTGACCACCGCTCCAATAGTTTCTCCTTCCTTAGCCATTTATATAAATAGGTATTCTTCTTTACCCAAACTAATCAATGTAACTAAGTTGGTGTTTAAATTTCTAAACAAAATGAATATCTCATATTGAAAGGGTCCTAAGAAGCAAGATCACCACGCATCTAGAAACCCATCAGTTACACAACCCAGGGCAACATGGGTTTAGAACAGGTCGCTCCTGTCTGTCTCAACTATTGGACCACTACGACAAGGTCCTAAATGCACTAGAAGACAAAAAGAATGCAGATGTAATATATACAGACTTTGCAAAAGCCTTCGACAAGTGTGACCATGGCGTAATAGCGCACAAAATGCGTGCTAAAGGAATAACAGGAAAAGTCGGTCGATGGATCTATAATTTCCTCACTAACAGAACACAGAGAGTAGTCGTCAACAGAGTAAAGTCCGAGGCAGCTACGGTGAAAAGCTCTGTTCCACAAGGCACAGTACTCGCTCCCATCTTGTTCCTCATCCTTATATCCGACATAGACAAGGATGTCAGCCACAGCACCGTGTCTTCCTTTGCAGATGACACCCGAATCTGCATGACAGTGTCTTCCATTGCAGACACTGCAAAGCTCCAGGCAGACATCAACCAAATCTTTCAGTGGGCTGCAGAAAACAATATGAAGTTCAACGATGAGAAATTTCAATTACTCAGATATGGTAAACATGAGGAAATTAAATCTTCATCAGAGTACAAAACAAATTCTGGCCACAAAATAGAGCGAAACACCAACGTCAAAGACCTGGGAGTGATCATGTCGGAGGATCTCACCTTCAAGGACCATAACACTGTATCAATCGCATCTGCTAGAAAAATGACAGGATGGATAATGAGAACCTTCAAAACTAGGGAGGCCAAGCCCATGATGACACTCTTCAGGTCACTTGTTCTATCTAGGCTGGAATATTGCTGCACACTAACAGCACCTTTCAAGGCAGGTGAAATTGCCGACCTAGAAAATGTACAGAGAACTTTCACGGCGCGCATAACGGAGATAAAACACCTCAATTATTGGGAGCGCTTGAGGTTCCTAAACCTGTATTCCCTGGAACGCAGGAGGGAGAGATACATGATTATATACACCTGGAAAATCCTAGAGGGACTAGTACCGAACTTGCACACGAAAATCACCCACTACGAAAGCAAAAGACTTGGCAGACGATGCACCATCCCCCCAATGAAAAGCAGGGGTGTCACTAGCACGTTAAGAGACCATACAATAAGTGTCAGGGGCCCGAGACTGTTCAACTGCCTCCCAGCACACATAAGGGGGATTACCAACAGACCCCTGGCAGTCTTCAAGCTGGCACTGGACAAGCACCTAAAGTCAGTTCCGGATCAGCCGGGCTGTGGCTCGTATGTTGGTTTGCGTGCAGCCAGCAGCAACAGCCTGGTTGATCAGGCTCTGATCCACCAGGAGGCCTGGTCTCAGACCGGGCCGCGGGGGCGTTGACCCCCGGAACTCTCTCCAGGTAAACTCCAGGTAATAGAAATTGGGGCTTAATTTAGAGAACAATGTAATTAGGTGCAGAGGTAGTTTACAAAATGCTGAATTGGGTGATTATGCTAAACACCCTATCTTACTGCCCAAAACTCATCATCTAACAAATTTAATTATTTTAAATGCCCATAAAATTATAATGCATGGTGTGGTACAAGATACCTTAAATTGTATTAGGGAAACTTTCTGGATTCCACAAGGATGGCAAAGTGTAAAAAGGGTGATTATATCTTGTGTAATATGTCACCGTGTGGATACCAGATCCTATATGTACCCAGGTCCTCCACCATTGCCAAATGAGCAATTTGAGTCATTTAGCAACGAACTCCACCCGGCCACAGTGTGGAAAACATGTATTTTCTGAAAATACAGTATTTTATATGTAAATTGATGGCCTATATTGTAGTTAATAAAAATTAATTTGTAAATAGAAAATTGAACCTGTGACAGAGAGAAGCGTTGTTGGAACCAGGGTCGCCACATTTTTGAATGAGCCAAGAAAAACGTCAGTGAAATCAGAAGAATTTTCATCGCTCTAGAGGTTATATTGGGCTTAAACCTCTCAAATAGGAGCCGAAATTGTTGGAATTGTCCAACAATTGTCCAGTCGCCTGATTATTATTTATCTAAGTTACATAGACAAGTAGGAATTTTAGGACACCTAGGTCTCAAAAAATGTCCCGCTTCAATACCTACGACTTTCATATCCACAAGTTGCTCTAGACCTATAGTAATTGCAAATGAAATATACATTACCATGAATGATGGTAAACATTAATATAAACATGTGGAATGTATATTAAGATTGATAAATGATTACATATACACATTTTTTAACAGAAGGAGAATTTATAATCATAACACTCACCAATTAGTGTGGAGATTACTGTGTGTCATATACAGAAACCCCCTGTCTAAATTTATGATGATAATACTGGCCAGAACTATAAACGTAAATATATAGACATGACTTAGCTGGGGTTAATATCCTGTTTTCATCTAATTATGGAGTCCTATCCAGTTGCCTGAATTCTCACGTTATGCAGGACTGCAATTCCAACAATTTTGGCTCCTATTTCAGAGGTTTAAGCCCAATATAACCTCTAGAGTGACGAAAATTCTTCCAATTTTCACTAACATTTGTCTTGGCACAATTCAAAACATGGCGGCTCTTCCCCCCGCTCATCAGCACAGGCGCAGAGCTTCCCTGTTGGTTCACTTCTTTAAAATACACTTTTAATCAGGTTTATTTATACAGCATAATTTTGGGAAATTATTTTCCACAACCAGTACACCAAGGTAAACTAGGCAGCACAAGTACTTTAAGATAAACTAGGCAGCACAAGTACACTAAGGTAAACTAGGCAGCACCAGTACACTAAGGTAAACTAGGCAGCACCAGTACACTGAGGTAAACTAGGCAGCACCAGTACACTTAGTGTACAGCAGTATTCGAGCCTAGAGAGAACAAGCAATTTGAAAAGAATCATCATAAGCTTGGTGTCCCTAGTTTTGAAGGTTCTCATTTTCCATCCTATCATTTTCTTAATAGATGCAGTAGATAGATTGTTGTGGTCTTTGAAGGCGAGATCCTCTGACATTATCACTCCCAGGTCCTTCACATTACTTTTCACTTTGCTGCGATAAACCATATCAATTACCGGGAATGCTTGAAGTTCCTAAACCTGTACTCACTAGAACCTCTTCAAGGGGGGGCTCCTTGGTGGTGAAGAGGCTCTTGGTTTGAGGAATTAGACCTTTTGATCTCCTTCAGACTGAGCCTAATTACCCTCCAATGCCCCCTTCCCTATCCCATCCTCCCTTTTTCCCTTTCCACCTCCTCCCCATCCCTCCTCTATTCCTTTCCTCTTTTCCACCTATTTATTTATTTATTTATTTATTTATTTATTTATTTATTTAGAAATTTGAGCACACATACAGAGGTACAAAAAATACAGATAAGAGCAGCATGCCAAAGCCACTTATACTATGCATAGCATTACGGGCTGGCTTAAAATTAACTTAAGATTAACTAAGCAATGATGATATCAGTGATAAAACTTTAATGTAAACAGATTACTATAAAGCACAAGTGAGTATTACAAAGACAGGTCATATGGTTGTATGCATTGTTGTACATTCAGTAGAATGGAGTATTCTGTTAGGTAGTGTATTTAAAAAATAATAAAGTTAGATTGGGTTTTAGGTTTAACATTTATGTGATATAATTGTGAGAAACATTTAAGATATACAATTTATAAGGTTCAGTTATTCAGTATTTATTTGGTTTTGGGTGAGTAAGTGATCTTTGAGAAGAGACTTGAATTTATAAACAGGTAGTGTTTCTTTTATGGGATTCTTCCCACAGGCAATCTAGGTAGTGGGTAGAACACCAGGGTCCATCCCATTCCATTAGGTTCTTGGCAGTGGTGTAGATTGCCATGGAATCTAGATCA
Source organism: Cherax quadricarinatus (assembly GCF_038502225.1). NCBI lineage: Eukaryota > Metazoa > Arthropoda > Malacostraca > Decapoda > Parastacidae > Cherax > Cherax quadricarinatus. Next base: position 48,598 of record NW_027197744.1, on the reverse strand, counting down.
CCTGGGAATGTCCCAATCTCTCTCCGGTCTCCTAGGGGGTGGCTTTGGGTGTCTTTTGGGTGACGAGTGTATCTCTGGAGGCTGCCTGTCAGATTCCAGGGGGTGATAGCCAAAGGAGGTATGCTTTGTGGCGGGTGTCCAGCTGCCCTCTCTTTTGTCCACCTAGATGGCTCAGTAGATGTGAGGTTGCTATCCTGAATTGCTGGTTTACTGGCATGAAGGGTAGGGAATGGCACGGGTTCCATGCCGCATCTGCACTACTTGCAGTGCTTAGGTTCTCTTGGGCGTGGAGGGGCATTTACAGCCCTTTTTTGCCTCCAAGGAGTTATTCCTCCATGTTTCCCCCCCCTTTATTTCTTTCCTTCTTTCATTGTTTACTAAACAGAAAGAAGTGATCTAACCTTGTAGTCCCCAATCCATGAACTGCAATCCATGATATCGCACCCAGTTCTGACCCTGCCTCTTTTATGACCACTCTTCGGACACTTCTAATGCCCTTCCTCTTCAAGGAGGGCTCCTTGGAGTGGTGAAGAGGCTCTTGGTCTGAGGAATTAGACCTGTCGGTCTCCTTCCTCAGACCGAACCTAACTACCCCCCAATCCCCCTTTCCCTATCCTATCCTCCCCATCCTCCCCTTTTTACCTTTCTTCTTCCTCCTCATTCTCCCCACCCCTCCCTTTTGCCCTTCCTCTTTTTGGCCTTTGGGATTTTTCCCACAGGTGCACTAGTTCCTAGGTAGAGGAAAGGGTTCCGGGGTCCATCCCATTCCGTTGAGGTTCTTGGCGGTGACGTAGTTTGCTGTGCAATCTGGATCACCTGGGGATGCCCTGATCCCTCTCCGGTATCCCTGAGGGTGGCTTTGGGTGTCTTTCAGGCAACAAGTGTATCTCTGGAAGCTACCTTTCGGATTCCGGGGGTGGTGGCCGAAGGAGATATGCTTTGTGGAGGATATCCGGCTACCCTCTCTTTTGTCCACCAAGGTAGCTCAGCAGATGTGAGGTTGCTATCCTGGATTGCTGGTTTACTGGCATGAAGGGTAGGGTATATCATGGGTTCCATGCTGCATCTGTGCTACTTGCGGTGCTGAGGTCCTCTTGGGTGTGGAGGGAGATTTCTGGCCCTTTCATTCCTCCTAGGAACTATCCCTCCTGGTCCCCCCTTTTTTTATTCTTTTTTTATTTTTATTTTCTTTTCTTCTTTCTTTTCTTAAAAACAAAAAGAAAGAAGTAACCTAACCATGGAGTCCCAAATTCATGACCCCACTACCCCTGGGCCCCTTATTGTTACTGCACCCTGTTCTGACCTCGCCTCATCTTTTGACCACTCTTTGGACACTCCTAAGGCTCCTGTACCTCTTGCTGGTGGTCTTTCATCACCCGCTTCAGGTGCTGGTGTTTCGACTGACTCCTTCGATTTGTCTGACCTCCGCTCTCCTTTGACTATGCTTCCTGCCTCTCCCTTTACGATGCGGTGATTTTCGAATCGCCAGCCCATCCCACATCAGACCAACTCTGGTCCTACTTCTAAATGCCAACGACAATCTCCTGATGATGTTACTTCATTTCCTTCTCATTCTACTCGGAAAAGACCGACATATCATGCACTCCCTCTCCACACTCAGTTTTGGATCACACAATGGACTAAATTCTTTTCTTTAAGATGGACTTCTTCTACTTCCTATCTTTCTGACCATAGTACAGTGGACCCCCGCATAATGATTACCTCCGAATGTGACCAATTATGTAAGTGTATTTATGTAAGTGCGTTTGTACGTGTATGTTTGGGGGTCTGAAATGGACTAATCTACTTCACAATATTTCTTATGGGAACAAATTCGGTCAGTACTGGCACCTGAACATACTTCTGGAGTGAAAAAATATCGTTAACCGGGGGTCCACTGTATTAGCAACGCACTCCTACACCATGTTGGTAGAGATATTTAATTTCATGCTCTTGAGAGTGGTATGTGCATCATCAGAGTCCAGAATTCTACCCAAGCTCATAATCTTTCTATTCTTTCACATATCCATACTATTCCTATCACTATCAAAAAACATCATTCCCTCAATTCTTGTAGTGGTACAGTTATTCTGCCCCATACCATAGTCCAACAGAATTTCCAGACATGTGGCAATGACATTCTCGAAGAACTGGAACTCCAAGATCTCCCAATTCTCAAGGTAGGCACTTATGTTCCTGCCCGCGGGCTCATTTAACTTTTGACAGCCGTGAACTACCATCCTCTGTTTATGTAGCAGGACATTGGTTACAAGTTAGGAAGGTGATCCCTACACTGCAACAGGGTAGACCATTCTAATACGTCTTGCAGTCGACCTCCCTCTTGCCTTAATTGTCATGAGGCTCACCCTTCATACTCTCGCCGTTCCCAGGTGTACTTAAATGAGCGGGAAATTCATTGCCTCAAAGAGGCAGAAGGTCTCACTTACACTATGGCAGTTTCTCATCTCTGCCTCCAAGGGAGACTACCCTGTGTTTCTTATTCTCATGTTTCAAAACGTCCCCCCAATTCTGGGGTCCCATCTTCTGCAACCTCTTCTGCGGTTGCCAGTCCCATAGTCACTCCTGTATCTAATTCTTTTGCTGTCCTATGCTCAGACATCCCTACTTCAACACCTCAGTCTGTTCTCACTTTGTGTTCTCCCTCACAAACCCCGGTATCAACAAGACATCATAAGACACCTCCCCCCAATCGTCCCTCTACTTCTCAGAAGTCCAAAAAATCTCCTTTAACCAATCATTCCCTTCATCCACCTCCACATTTTATCTTCCCGGTCTCTGTATCTGGGTCTTCCCCTTTCACTGGCTCTGTTACAAGTTTGGAGGTTCATCCTCCTCCTTGCACTGTGCCTTCCTTCCCTGTCCCCCTCCCAAGTTTCTTCCTCTTCTGCACCTCCCAGGTTTCTACCTCTTCTGTCCCTCCCACACTTCTCCAGTTCCCTCCACCCTTTCGCCCCCTCTACCTTTGTACAGTATATTACAGTTTCGATCTTTACTCAAACTCCTCCTCCTTCCATCTCCAATGTTGTCTCCCATACGACGTCTCTGAACTCCGAAACACTTGAAGCAATCTCGTAATATATTGCAGAGACCAAACCATCAATGGACACTGATCCACCCTCTGTTCCTTCTCTTTCCTCTTCTCCATCTGCACATCTCCTTTCTTAACAGTGCACCATTCCTTCGCTGCTTTAACGTTTTCCGCTGCCACAGCATATGCACTTTCCTAACCCCTCTAGTCCATAAGTATCCTTACCTGTGGATTTCTAGTATCTTTATCGTTGTCAATCATGGCCTATTTGCAGTGGAATATATGCGGCCTCAGGGGTAATCGGGGTGAGCTTCAGACGTTGCTTTCCCAATTTTCCTCTGTTGGTGTTTGCTTACGAGAACCAAAACTACACTCTGCTGTTATCTATCCCATCTCAGGCTATAATTTATTGTATTCTTCAGATTCTTTTCCTGATGAGACCTTTAACGAAAGTGCCCTTCTTCTATGCACTGATCTGCCGTACCATCGGCTATTTGTTCATACTTAGCTGCATTACACAGCAGCCCATATCCACCTGCATAGGTGGTATACACTTTGTTCTTTGTATCTCTCTCCTTCTCCTGCATTATCTATTCTGGATATTGCCTTTCTTGTTTCGTCATTACCGCCACCACTTCTGTTACTTGGCGATTTTAATGTGATCATTTTCCAGTCATAATTACTTCCCCTTCATATTCACCACCTTTTGTAACCCAAGCTGGCAATTTGATTGGACAAATTGGGACCTTCACTCACAACTATCTGTTTTTAGTGAGGCTCCTTGTTCATCCTCTATTGATGAGTTTTTACACCTCTTCTCATCCTTAGTTTTAACCACAGCTTCTCATTCTATACCCCAAGCCTTGGGCAGGCATTCTCAGAAATGCATGCCTTGGTGGTCTCCTGCTTGTGCTCGTGCAGTATGTTTGAAACGCACTATGTGGGGCAGGTACCAGTATAATAGAACTACTGAGAGACTTCTTGATTTTAAGCAGAAGCGTGCGATCACTCGCTGTGTCATCCGTGATGCTAAACTCACTTTCTGGGGAGATTATGTTTCCACCATCACCTCTGCTTCCTCTGTGAGTGCAGTCTGGAAAAAAGTAAGGAAACTGAGTGGTAAATATTCTCCTGACCCAGCTCCTGTTCTGCAGGTTGCTGGTGTTGATATAGCAAACCCTCTAGATGTTACCATTAAAATTGGCAATCATCTGGTCTGTATTTCTCTGGGGCTCCATCTCTGCCTCTCGTCTCTTTCCTCAAAGTCTGCCAGAGAGTTAGCACCCTTGGACTTTTCTTCTCTCAGAGAAGAACAGTGTAATGTGCCTTTTACACTTCGGGAATAAGAGGCAACACTCTCAGCTTGCCTATCATCGGCAGCTGGGCCCGACAACATTCATATTCATATGTTACAATATTTACATCAGTTGGCCCTTACAGTCCTCTTATGCCTTTTCAATCTTATTTGGTCACAAGGAGTTCTTCCACATCTGTGGAAATCTGCCATTGTTCTCCCTTTCTGCAAACCAGGTACTACGGGACATGAAGCCTCCCACTATCATCCCATCGCTCTTTCCAGTGCAGTTTGCAAAGTGATGGAACGTCTGGTAAATAGACATTTAATATGGTATTTAGAGACACACAACAGTCTCTCCACTCGTCAATATGGATTTCCTAAGGGCTGTTCTACCATAGACCCCCTTACTACATTTGGATACGTATGTTCATAATGCCTTTGTGAATAACCACTCGGTTATTGCCATATTTTTTGGCCTTGAGAAGGCATATGACACAACATGGAGGTATAATATTTTGGCCCAAGCCCACTCCTTAGGCCTCTGAGGCAATCTGCTATCTTTCCTTAAGAACTTTAACTGACAGACATTTCTGTGTTCATATCAATAATGTGCTCTCTCTGGACTTTGTCCAAGCTGAAGGTGTCCCTCAGGGATGTGTTCTGAGTACAACACTTTTTCTCCTTTCTATAAATGATTTGGCCTCTGTTCTTTCATCCAGTATTTGGTCATCACTCTATGTTCATGACTTCGCTATTGCTTGTGCAGGTGCTGATTGTCACCTCATTACAGTTTCTCTCCAACATCCGGTAGACATGTTTCCAATTGGGCCACCACGCATGGGTTTAAATTTTCCAGTACCAAAACTCACTAAATTACTTTCACTAGATGCTCTGCCATCTCAGATCATCCTTTGTACCTCTATGGGTCCCGTATCCCTGAACGTGATACAGTCAGGCTTCTAGGCCTTCTCTTTGACCATAGGTTATCCTGGAAACCCCACAATACCTCTCTAAAGGCAACTTGTCACAGCCGGCTGAACCTTCTTAAGAGCCTTGCTCATCTTTCATGGGGAGCTGATCGTCAAACTCTCCTTCGCCTACATTCAGCCCTCATTTTATCGAAACTCGATTATGGTGACCAGATCTATTCAGCGGCCTCTCCTGCTACTCTCTCTAGCCTTAACCCCATCCATCACCAAGGATTACGTTTATGCCTTGGTGCTTTTCGCTCTTTTCCTGTTGAGAGCCTCTATGCAGAAGTGAATGTTCCGTCCTCGAATGATTGCCGTGATGCCCATTGCCTTCGCTACTATGTGGGCTCTCACGATCTCCACAATCCTTGCATTTATAGAATGGTCACTGATATAAGTAGATATCCTATTTTGTTTGCCGCCCCTGTTTGCTCCGTCCCTTCTCTTTTTGCCTACATTCGCTCTTGTCTTCTCTTCAGTTACAGCCTTTATATCTTCATGTAGCATCTCACTTTTCCGTACTCCCCTGGGAAGTTCCAGCTGTTCGAGTCTGTTCTTTCTCACTCCCTTGCTCAAAAGCCCAACTGCCTATGGTGCCTTCCCGCTCTCTCTTTCTTGACCACTTCCACTCTCATTCTCATTCAATTGCCGTGTACACAGATGGCTCTAAATCTTCTGACAGCATCAGATTCGCAGCAGTGTTTCCAGACAGCGTCGTACGAGGTCATTTACTATTGTGAAGGCTTACTGTAACAACTTCAGACAGTATTACCAAGGCTGGCTCCTCCTCAGGAAAATCAATGAATAGAAAAAGAAATAATTCACAAAGATAAAAACTTTATTATTTATTAAAGCAAACATAAAACATTGAAACATGAAAGGTATATCCTATTTGAAAGAAAAATGAAAAATGAAATGAAAAAAATGACATTTGAACTCAACACTAATATATATATATATACAATGATACTGGGGTGTCTGGTGTTAGTGACACTGCGTGTTGTTGAAATCGTAGCCATTGCTGATGATGTGGGGGGGTCGCAGGTGTTGGTGACAACCCACCGGCTCGTTCTTCACAGAGTCTATAGCCGTGAATAATTAATCCAGATGACAGGAAAGCAGGTTCGTTACCACTGCTATGATGAAGGGTTATGTCCTGTGTCTGCATACATAACAGGTAGGTAGATCCAACATGGGACGTCTCAGGACTTTAGTCTGTCTCCTTCAATTCTTCTCGTTGGTAGGCAGGTGACCCAATCTGTCATTCCAAGCTGGAAAGAGAGACAGGTTACCCACTGCTTAAGAAATCACTCTCCATGATAAGTACAATACCTAAAAGACATGGTGATTATTAAGACATTTAACATAGATCAAGACTGAAAGGGCCAAGTTTATTATTGGTCAAAAGTGAAGCTTTCAACCAATAAGTCCATTAGAATATGAGCAGACGTGTACTCACAGTAGTGCTGGGAGCTGTGATTTGAGTGATTACTGTTTGGCCGGAGCCCCACACATCACCTTTCGGGGGGGGGTAGGGGAATGAAGGAAGGGGGGGATAGCTGGAGCTAGACTTACCCTACCTTAGCAAGCAGCAGGCAATCAAACTATCACTGTCGGGGTGGGGGAAAAAGGGGGGGATAGTGGGAGCTAGACTTCCCCTACCTTAACAAGTAGCCGGCAATCAAACTATTGTTACCATATACTTGCTCGATACTCCTATCTGTTGAACTTTTCCCTCACACTCCCCCATACCAAGACTTATAGTCAAGGAGTATAAAAAGAATAGGCGAGGAAAAAGCTCTAACATGTGGAAGTCGCGTAAGGCAACAAATCTTCTACTGACTGTCATGACTTAACCAGTCAGAGAAATAATTGGATGAACCATTGATATACACAATATGGAACTTAAAAGCTTGGAGAGCCAATGTCCACCTCAAGAGGTGACTGTTGGTTCCCTTAAAAGTTTCTAGGTATATCAAAGGTTTGTGATCTATTTCTAAAATGAATTCTTTTCCCAGTAAATAAAATTTAAGATTGGAGATACCCCACACAAGGGCCAAACATTCCTTTTCTATGGTGGAGTATCTCGTTTCTGCGGGAAGGAGTTTCCAGCTTAGGAAGCATACAGGGAAGGGAGTACCATCATGGTATTGTAGTAACACTGCACCTAAGCCAGTATTGGAGGCATAAGCTCTTAAACAAAATGTTTTATTAATATCTGGAATCTAAAGTATATGGTCTTTCAAGAAGATATTTTTAATCTCATTAAACTTTTCCCGAGCTATGTCGAAAAGTTCAAGAGGTTCCTTCACAGACTTTTTAAGGAAGTCGGATAAGGTGCCTGTAAGATCAGTAAGGTTTGGGATAAACCATGCATAAAAATTTACAGAACCAAGAAAGCTACACATGAGCTTCTTGGTTTTGGGGAATTTAAATTCTAATAAAGCTTTGATCTTACTGGGGAGAGGCTGCAGAGAGTTATTAGAAAGTATCTTGTTATACCCAAGGAAGCATTTCTTCGGCTTGGCAGTGAGGCCATGTGAGCGTAACCTATGCAAAACTGATGTTAATGTTTGGATATGTTCGCCCCACGTGGATGTCATTACGTAAATGTTATCAAAATAAACTGAAACATTTGGCATATTACCCAAGACCTTTCTCATCAGTCTCACGTAGGTAGCACAGGCAATTACCAAACCGAAGGGCATAGTTCTATACTGCATCAGTCCTTGGTGTGTAGGAAAAGTGGTGTACTGCTTAGAAGAAGGATCTAACATTACTTGATGATATGCTTGTGCAATATCAATCTCTGAAAAGAAGGAAGAATCATAAAATTTGTGTAGATCGCTATCTATTAAGGGCATAGGCTCAGCATCCCACCGAGTTATAGCATTAAGGCCTCTGAAGTCAATAGCAAGTCTATATGAATTATCTTCCTTCTTAACCATGACTACTGGTGAGCAATATGCAGATACTGAAGGTTCAATGATCTTTAGTTTTAATAATTTGTCTATCTCTCGGTCAAATACATCCCTAAGGTGAACTGGAACTGGGTGTAATTTCCGTTTGATAGGATTGTCTGTCAGTAAGTCAATCTTATGGACTACCGTGGAGGTAACACCTGGAATATCAGTAAAGACTTCTGAGAAGTTTCTCACACATTGAAGTAGTTCATGTCTCTTATGGTCATCCAAAGATTCATTAATATTAATGTTTGTTTCAAGTTTGGATCAAAGGTGTGAAAATTTGTGTGGACTGCCTCCAAGTGAGTCACCTACCCTGGCAAACTCTGTTGACACCGAGCTCTGAGGTGGGTACCTCAGCCTCACAAGTGGCTTATAGGACAGATTTTCACAAATGATTGATGTTGCAAGAAACTCGCCTGCATGCACGTATAAAGGACTAACTTACTTGGTGTTGCAGCATATATCCTGATCTTCACTTCCCTAAGCTTAGCCTTAGCCCCTTTGGACTTCCCCTCAGAAACCACGTGCAACCGGGAGCCTTAATTCCTGCAATATTTAATCGTAATTAGTGTCCTGCCTGCACCTCAGAAATTCCTATATCCAAGAGGGTATGTATTCCCTAGTATAACTATGCAGACTCAGACAATAGCTTCCAGACTGCTCTGAGACACTGGTACTTACTGGGCATGCTCTGCCTGTTGCACACCGGGCCCACAGAACAACTCAACTCACAATCTCCCCAGACACTAGCCAGAAATCTACGAGAAACAGTGGATGTCTTGTCTTACTGTATGGGCCTGACGGAGGAGGTCATCTACAGTACATCGAGGTGCCTCTACCAGATTTCCCCAGGTCTCAGATGTGAAGACACGTGGGGGGCGCCATCTGTTGATCACGGCACGTCTTGTCCAGTTGGTGCCTGTCTTAAGAAGAACGAGCTGGTCTCTCTTCCATACCCTCGTCTCTTCATTCAAACTAGGGCTGCCAGTTCTCCCTAGCTAACTTATCCTAGTGTTTGCCTTTATTATCGGCCTATTACTACCTATGTTAAGGTCTTAGGTCTACATTATTATCATCTACAGTTGTCTCAATAATCCTAATATTAGTGTACTACCAGTAAAACTACCTACTCCTTCCCTGAAGAGTAAATCTATAAATTAAATAAATGCCTACCAACAATCCATGCCGATTAGAGAGAATGCTTTCATGTTTGGGTGGGGTAAAAGGGCCATCCAGCTCAGCCGCTCCATCACTGCAATGTCGGATCGGTCCTGTGGAACTTTAGGGACCAAATAATTTTCTACATCCTCCCACCAGCGAAGGTAGGCGCTAAGTCTAAATCAAGTTCACCTTCCGCGAGCCCCCACAGCGGACCCTGGACACGAGTGCCGTCCGGCCACTCTCGTCGAGCAGACTCCGGTCTAACTTCAACCGTCCAGTTTCCCCTGTGTGGACCTCTGGGGGTGTAAACTTGTTGGTTCCGGTGGTCTTAGCACCCTTTGCTTTAACTTTAACGTCTTTCGTATGTCTAGCCTTGACTGAGTGGCTCCGTACTTTCCCACCCAGTGGCCCACATGCCTTGGTAGCCTTTCCTCCCACTGTTACGAGGTTCCCTGGATTTAATGGCAATCTATCTCCCTCTTTACGTACCCTGTAAAAGTGTTTTCCCAAGGTGGCCGAGTGTTCATCACTCCCTACCTGGTTCAGCTTCCCTGGCGGTTCATCGTGTATACTGGTATTCATTATCACTACTCCCCCAGCTATCATGGGGACAGCTTCTCCTCTATCTGGCGTGGCAGGGAATTCAGGTGGAATCCTGCCGCCTATGATGTATCCTACTGGGGATCTGTATAAACCAATTCCTTCCTTAAACGTCCGTCGTGTAGACAGGAAGTCATCTATATGATTGGCTCCCACCAGGATACCTACATTTCTGACTGTGTCAGTGGTAATTCCCTGGTCTGCCAGCTTCACGTCAAGGTCTTTCAATCGCTTAGCTGCTGCAGCAAGACCTCTCGCTGTAATTGCCCTGGGTAATGTCTCTACCACCAAGGCTGTAATGTCTCTGCGATGTCCACCTAATTTGACTGTGACATCCACCACATCATAAGATTTGGGTGGGACCTGACTTATAGCCCCTCCCAACATCATACTAACTTTCTTTGTGGCCTTCAACTTTAATTTAGCCACCAACTTCTTTGTTATCAAGGATACTTGTGCTCCTGGGTCAAAGAATAATCGGGTTGTTTCGGACCTGTGCCCACTCACAACCTTTGCCATGACTGTAGGTAGGGCAGCACCTCCGTGATTCTCACTCAGATTAGAGACTTCACTCCCACTAATCACGCTGGCTACCATTTCAGGCTCGGACTCACTTTCTATCTCTACCTGAGAGATATCCCTACTAGCCTGGGGTTCCCTTAAATTATTGGGACATAGTGCAGTATGGTGCTTACCTTTGCAACAGACTCGACACTCACTGAGCTGGGTGCCACAGTCTCTCGCAAAGTGTTCCCCACAACACTTGAAGCAGAGTCTCAACTCCCTTAGTCTCTGTTGCCTACTGCTCAGTGTTATATACTCCGAGCAACTCGTGCTAGCATGTTCGCCTTCGCAGAACACGCATATTCTGGCATGAGTGCCTCTGAGGTTCTGCTTAGAGGTTCTTACCTTAGACACCTCTTTACCATAGTACACTCCAACGTTAGTCGTACGAGCTTTAGACTGATCTCTCGAGATCTTTGAGTGACTGTCTGGGTTTTTATGTGGCGATGGTGGTGACTCTTCTCTCACACCTATACTCAAATGAGAAACGAGATCTCCCAACCCCTCAACGATTTGTTGTATCGTGAACCTATTCGTCTGATATTTTAAGTGTAACTCATGCACTGTAGTGCCAGCCAGTTTCCTCTGAATCACCTGACTGATGAACCATTCCGACTTACCCCAATCATGTAAATCTTTAAGACTATTCGTCAAACTCATAACTTCGATTCGGAACTTCTCTAGGCTCTGACGGTCATGGCGACAAGCCTCTAGATCCAACAACCGATAAAGTATAGCTACCTTTATCTCCTCAGTGTTGCCAAACATGTCCTTTAATTGGTCTTTGGCATGTTGGTAATTGGTGTCGGTGGTTTGGTAATGCCGGACCAAGTCCAAGGCTTTACCCTTGAGCTGTGAACGTAAATATTGTAATTTGACGGCATCTGACAAATCGTCTCTGTCATCTATCTGGGCTTTAAACTGATCCCAGAAAGCAATGTACTCTGTTAAGGTTCCGTCGAACGTTGGTAAATTCAACTGGGGCAATCTGGGCAACACATTAACAGGCGTGCTGTTGTTCATGTTCCTTGAAACATTTGCTGCCCCCTGCTGTACCGGCCTTCAAAGTCTTTATTAACTGCCTGCAGAGTCTCATCTCTGCTTTACACTCTGCCCTTCGTTCGTCATAGTCCGTCCGTGCTACTTCGACTGTATATTCAGACTCACCTGTAGTATAGGCCTCTGTCTCATAAAGGATAAATGATCTCTCAAAGGCCTCCAGTCTTTGCTCCAAAGGTTTCAGGCAACTCTCTAGTTCCTCCCAGTCTACGTCTTGATCTTGCCTGACCGTACGACACTCCTCACATGCTTTGCTCAGGCGCCCCTTATAGGCTCCCATAGACCGCTTTAATTGACTTAGAGCTGGGACAGCTGGTACTACATCTTCACCTACCATAGTTGTGGTTTAGTTAAGATCACGGTACTAATTTGTACTTCAATTAGCCCACCCCACAGCACGAACGGTATTAGGCAAGAATGAACGAGTCTTAAGGCTTCTCAACAAGCTTAACAATTCCCTTTATTATATTGACTCTACTCTGAATCAAAATGTACACTGTTAGCTCTCAAATCCCAATCAAAATGTGTATCGATGTGAAAGCTTAACCTAGCACTTTCCTGTACAATGCCAGCAAATAATTACAGGACTTAACCTAGTCTCAGGTACAATTCACAAATCCCACATTAAAATGAATCAAAGACAATGAAAATCACACAATAAAAAGTGCAGTATACAAATTAAAATCACTTGGTTAACACAAATAAATTCAACAATTCAACTTGTGAAACAGTAAATAAATAATGTATGTAAACTGCTTGGCCTAACTGTGCCCAGCTTACTATGTCTAGCATGGATGGTTGGATAAGGTAAATCCTAACCTAGCTAGTGTGCTAGAGCTTAAACCTGGCTTTATAACTCCCTGTAAATAATAACTAGGTTAAATCTGTCCTAGCTACTATAACTTTTGTAAATATTGCACAAGCCTAGCCTAACTGTGGCTACCTTGCAAATCCACTGTAAGTAATTAACACACAAGTCTCCTACTCTGGATTACTTGTAATCACTGTAAATAATTAAATTCACAAGCTTCTCTAGCCTACCTGGCCTGCCTGTAAATTACTGCAAATAACAACTTCTGTGTATAGTCAGCTTGGCCTAGCCTCTGTGTAACTCTGGGCCTAGGTGTGCTAACTTAACCTAACTCTGTTAAACTGGTTCCTAACTGTGGCCTAGCTATGATAGCTTAACCTAGCTATTCCACATCACGGTTTTCGAAGGACCACTTTTGTGAAAATTTGTGTGGACTGCCTCCAAGTGAGTCGCCTACCCTGGCAAACTCTGTTGACACCGAGCTCTGAGGTGGGTACCTCAGCCTCACAAGTGGCTTATAGGACAGATTTTCACAAATGATTGATGTTGCAAGAAACTCGCCTGCATGCACGTATAAAGGACTAACTTACTTGGTGTTGCAGCATATATCCTGATCTTCAACTTCCCTAAGCTTAGCCTTAGCCCCTCTGGACTTTCCCTCAGAAACCACGTGCAACCGGGAGCCTTAATTCCTGCAATATTCAATCGTTATTAGTGTCCTGCCTGCACCTCAGAAATTCCTATATCCAAGAGGGTATGTATCCCCTAGTATAACTATGCAGACACGGACACTAGCTTCCAGACTGCCCTGAGACACTGGTACTTACTGGGCATGCTCTGCCTGTTGCACACCGGGCCCACAGATCAACTCACTCACAATCTCCCCAGACACTGGCCAGAAATCTACGAGATAAAGTGGAGGTCTTGTCTTACTGTATGGGCCTGACGGAGGTCATCTACGGTACATCGAGGTGCCTCTACCAGATTTCCCCAGGTCTCAGATGTGAAGACACGTGGGGGGTGCCGTCTGCTGATCACGGCACGTCTTGTCCAGTTGGCATCTGTCTTAAGAAGAACGAGCTGGTCTCTCTTCCAGACCCTCGTCTCTTTGTTCAATCTAGGGCTGCCAGTTCTCCCTAGCTAACTTATCCTAGTGTTTGCCTACATTATCGGCCTATTACTACCTATGTTAAGGTCTTAGGTCTACATTATTATTATCTACAGTTGCCTCAATAATCCTAATATTAGTGTACTACCAGTAAAACTACCTACTCCTTCCCTGAAGAGTAAATCTATAAATTAAATAAATGCCTACCAACAATCCATGCCAACCAGAGAATGCTTTCATGTTTGGGTGGGGTATAAGGGCCATCCAGCTCAGCCGTTCCATACGGCCATGCTGGATCGGTCCTGTGGAACTTTAGGGACCAAATAAATTTCCACAGGACTTTACTTGAATAGTTGTAGATCCATTGTGAGTAATAAGCAAAGAGACCAAGAGTTCTTCGGAGTGACTTTTTGTCTTGAGGCATTGGAAGTTCCCGTAGAGGTCGTAGTCGTTCAGGGTCTGGGAATATTGAACCTCCTTCCACTACATAACCAAGGATGCTAAGCCTTTTAGTTGAAAAAGTGCACTTTTCCTCATTGTAACTGATATTTTTCTTCTTGGCGGCTTCCAAAAAATTATCAAGGTTTGCATCATGTTCCTCCTGGGTCTTGCCACAAATGGTAACATTATCTAAATATGCGTAAGTTCCCATGAGTTGCTCTTCCTGAATGAGTGAATCCATAATTCGTTGGAAGCAGGCTACCCCATTGGTGACTCCAAAAGGGACTCTGGTAAACTGATACAGGCCATCACTAGCCTGAAACGCTGTGTATGGTTTATCTTCATTCCTTATAGGGACTTGATGATAGGCACTCTGTAGATCAATTGTGCTAAACACATAGTACTGAGCAATTTTGTTCACTGTATCGTCAATTCGAGGTAGAGGGTACCCATCAAGAAGTGTAAATTTGTTGATTGTCTCAGAGTAATCGATAGCCAGTCTCCGTTTCCTATAACCATCTTTAACAACAGTTTGGTGTGTGTCATGGGCCTCACTTCCAAGCAGTGACAGCTGCTCAGTATTGTGAAGAATCCATCAGGGATGCTTTTACCAGTAGCCTTCTTTTCGAGAACTTTTCAAGGATCAGAGAAATGTTATGCTGCTGTAGAAAAGGAAGCCCAGGCCATCATAGAAGCAGTTCGCCACTGGAGGCATTATTTAACTGGTAGACATTTCACCATAAGGACTGACCAACGGTCCGTGATGTATATGTTCGACAAGAAGCACAAAAGTAGGATAAAGAATGACAAGATATTACGCTGGAGGATGGAACTATCGTGTTATGACTTTGATATTCTGTACTGACCGGGTCAAGAGAACATCTCACCTGATGCATTCTCTAGGTCCCACTGTGGAGCAGCATGTCATGATTTGCAATCACTCTCAGCTCTCCACAAGGCTTTGTGTCACCCAGGAGTTACACGCCTGTACCATTTTGTCAAATCAAAGAACATGCCCTACTCAGTGGAAGATGTGCGACAAGTGATCAGAGCATGCAGAGTATGTGCAGAGTGCAAGCCAAACTTTCATCAGCCAGAGAAGACTCATCTCATAAAATCCACCCAGCCTTTCGAAAGATTGAATATAGATTTCAAAGGACCTCTACCAAGCACAAATCAGAATAGGTATTTCCTTAACATAGTAGATGAATATTCAAGGTTTCCCTTTGTATTCCCCTGTGCAAATATGGCTGCTTCAACTGTTATTAGTTGTCTTTCACAGTTGTTCTCTATTTTTGGTATGCCAGCTTATATCCATTCAGACAGGGGATCCTCGTTCATGAGTAACGAACTTCAGGAGTTTTTGGCTAGCAAAGGTATTGCCTGCAGCAGAACAACAAGCTACAACCCTCAAGGCAATGGTCAAGTGGAGCGGTTCAATGGTACTATATGGAAGGCAGTTACAATGACACTGAAGTCGCGCAATCTACCTATTCAACACTGGCAAACTGTCCTACCTGATGCTCTTCACTCTATTAGATCACTGCTGTGCACAGCTACTAATGCAACCCCTCATGAAAGACTCCTCAACTATTCACGTCGTTCCTCTACAGGAGCCTCCGTGCCCACTTGGCTATAGGCCTGTGTTTCTATCACAACAATTTATTGAACATAGAATCCTGGGCTACCTGGTGGTGATCCTGCGCTAGACTACATCACAACATGGAGCGTTTACTGAAACCTGAGAGGCTAGACTGTGACCCCAGCTTATCAACGGCTGCTCAGGAATGGAAGCACTGGTTTAAGACTTTCGAAAACTTCTTGGGAGCCCTTCCTAAAGAAGATCTAGATAAACTAAGTCTGCTCATCAATTTTGTGTCACCTAAGATATACGAGGCTATTTCTGAGTGTAATACCTACGAAGATGCTATCAAAACCCTCAAGTCTCAGTATATTAAACCTACAAATGAAATCTTTGCACGCTATCGCCTTGCAACTCGCCGCCAGCAGATTGATGAATCCTTAGAGGAATACTTTCAAGCACTGAAAATTTTAGGTAAGGACTGTCACTTCCAAGCAGTGACAGCTCCTCAGTATTGTGAAGAATCCATCAGGGATGCTTTTATCAGTGGCCTGCAATCACCAATAATAAGGCAGCATTTATTGGAGATTACTGTCTCTGATATTTTAGAAGGGGGAGATTGTAGTGATACTGGTCCTGTGGGGAGCAGCAGCAGGATAATACTGCACCACCTCTCGTGGCCCTTAACAACAACAACAGTTTGGTGTGTGTCATGGGCCCCAACACATGGTGTGTGATTCTCTCCTACTATATCCATTTATCAGTGATGCAGATTACATGGTGAGTTTAAATATGTGGCCTGTAGTTATAACTTTTCTCTTGACATATGCAAGACATCACCATCCCTGTAGAAGCCGTTATTAGATGTACTAGTCATTATATTTTGTTGTTGCAGAAGTACTATGAAGATTCTATGTTCAATAAAGCCTAGAGATAAGGCCTGTGTTTCTATCACAACAACGTCCTCATTAGTCCACAAGTCATGAAGGATGGACAATGGACCTCTGGCCCGTCTACCATAGAGAAGTTCAAAAGGTGAAAACCCCAAAGAGTCACTGGGAACTTCCCTCATGGCAAACAAACCACAGGGTAGGTAACGATGCCACTCCTTAGGTTTAAGAGAGCAAAGTTTCCTTAAAATAGACTTGAGAACCGAATGCTAGCGCTCAATCCTCCCATTACAGCTGGGATGATAGGGTGTGGTGAAGAGAGGCTTCACTCCCAGAAGTTGGTATAGATGTTGCATTAAGTCAGATGTGAGTTGTGTCCCACGGTCAGACAAAATTTCTCTAGGAATGCCCACTCTGGAGAAGATGGACAAAAGGGCTTCAGCCACCTCTGTAGTAGTTATGGTCTTTAAGGGTACGGCTTCAGGGAAACTCGAAGCATAATCAACTAATGTTAATGTATATCTATGCCCCCCAGATGAAAGTGGAGATAAAGGACCAACATTGTCAATAGCTACTCTTTCAAACGGTACCGTAAAGACTGGCATTTTGACCATAGGTACTCGCCTGGTACCTCGGGAGGATGACAGTTGACAAACTTTACACGATCTACAATAGGTAGTGATATCTGAGAACATTTTGGGCCAAAAATAGGTTTCCCTAATTTTATTTAAGGTTTTATGATGCGAGAAATGTCCGGCCACTGGCAGGTCATGAGCCATTTTAAGAACAGTCTCTCTGCATTGATTTGGAACAACTAAGATGGAGTAGTCTATCTCATCTGAATTTAATTTGAATACTGACTTGTACAAGATACCTTTTATATATTCAAATTTAGATGAAAATTTTTTCCTTTGGATAACTTGATTTTGTCTAGCTGCATTATGACAATTCTGAAGAGAAGGGCAATTATGTTGCAAATTGACAGAAGTGTCCTTCGATATATCTAAAGGCTTAAAGTCATGGAAAATCAAAGGATGGACAGTAGGAGAAGCCTGGGCTTTGGTCTGAGCCCTAGTCAAACATTGATAGTATCGGAGGTGATATCTTCACTTTCATCTAACAAGTGAACCGGTGATCCTACTTCCTCGCTTTTGAGAGTAGCATCACTGGTTTTTAATCCCACATGAATCTCATGAGACATAGTCTCATCTGAACTTTCGAGGGGCTTCTCTGACTCTACAGGAAGAGGATCTGAAAAGCTTATGTCCATCTTTGGTGATGAAAGGTCAACCTCAGAAGGAAGAATGGCACCTTTTACATTACCTATTAGTATGGAGCAAGAAGTGATGGGAGCTAGTACGGCTTCAGACCAACCTGTGAACCATTTAGACCTAATGTAACAACGGATGGTAGGAAAAGTGTCCTTACGGTCCAAGTAGTCTAAAAGTATAGCAGAGGAATGAGTTTCTTTAAGATTAGGGAACAGCTTATCAGAAATGACTATACATGTGCATCCAGTGTCTCGTAAAATGGTAGATACATTAAGTCCATTAACTGTTCCTGAACAGAAGGGTGCTTGGTCATTACAGTCTTTAAAACATCTTCCAACTTTTTGGACCTTCTTAGAAGGACAATCTGGACGTTTATGTCCCTTAACACCACACAAATGACAAACGGGAATAAAAGAAGTCAGTTTACTTTCCACTAGAGGCTTTGATTTCTTAAGATCTGGTGAACCCTTGCCCTTAGGGTTCGATCCCTTTAGGTCTTTATAGGAATTGTGAGCCTCAGCATACAAGTCAGCGGCCTCAGCAACTTCATCAGCATTAATCAGGTTACGTTCTCTAATGAATGTTCTTATCTGGTGAGGAAGAGTTGTCAGGAACTGGTCATCAACCATGAAGTCTCTAAGAGATTCATAACTGTGATCAATTCCTGAACTCTCTATCTAAAAGTCGAACAAACGAAAGAGTGTTACCTGTAACTGCTGAAAGTTTTGGCCATGCTGTAAGGTGGCATACCTGAAATCTTTCCTGTACTTTCCAATACTGAAACTATGTATTGTGCCAAAAGAAAAGCATTCACATTGCTAAACTCACAAACTAGTATTTAGTCACTTAGCCATAATACCAACTTACGTCATAATTTGTAATATTTTAAATTTAAGAATTAATCTAAGTCTGCCCGAAATGCCTAGCCATGCTAGGTGTTCTAGTGGTACACTCTGTAATTATTATTTTACTACATGTAAACCACACAATAACCAAATTCTGTAAACTCAGCATTGTAATCCTTATAGAGAATAAACTTTGAATTTGAATTTGAATTTGAATTTGAATGGAAGAACTTGACAGATGTATCAGATGTCTAGGCAGTCACAAAGTAAAGGATTGTCATACAAAATTGAACAGTTGCTATCAATGCAACAAGGGAAGACACCATGCAGTTATGTGCAGGGTTGTATGTAATTCTTATAATAATGGCAACAATAATGATAATGTTAATAACCCTGACACTACAGTGACTGTTGTAAAGGTTGCAGCTAATGACAATAATAATGGCCTAGCTGAGGTACCCTTGCCGGTGTTGGATGTAATAATTCAAGATAAAGGGCATAAATCCAAAACTATGCGGTGCCACTCTCCTCAACACTGGTACGGGCCATGTAATATATAGCAGATTACCGCATAGTAATAATGACTAGAGGAAGTAGTAAATACAGTCACGGTGTCTTACTCATAAAAGGTCAACCCAGTACAAGTATTCTTCTATTGAGGATGATGTTAAACCAGTCTAATTTGTGGGAGCTGGACAGCATAGAGATTAATATAAATGAGGAAAGTCCAGATGATTCCTTTACTCAGGAACAATACCTGAAGGATGTTAAATTTGAATCTGGAATTACCGGGTGCAACTTCTTTGGAAGCTGACTCAACCAGAATTACCTACTAATTATAGGATGGTGTATGGACAATTAAAGGGCCCAGCTCTGTGAACTGAGCGAGACACCAGAATTGTTGACTGCTTATAATGATATAATTAATCAACAGTTAAATAATAAATTGTTCCTACTTCAGGCGACGATAAATGCACACCTTAAGTACACAGGTGGTCCACTGAGCGAAGTAATTGGGTAAATAATCCTATGTGGACCATTTCCTGGGTGTGACGTCAACTGAAGAAGAACTAATGAGGATATGTGAAGGGGTTAATGAAATAATGCAAGGTGCAAAGATGCCCCTGAGGGAATGGAACAGTAATTAGTCCATTTTGTGGGATCAATAAATAAGGATAACCCTGGAGTTGAAGTGCCTATATGCAGTAATGTACTGGGGCTGACTTGGGATACTGAGAGAGACTTGTTATTGTTAAAGTCTAATAATCCCAGTATGCCCAATAAATTAACCCAGAGAGTATAGGCTTAGTGTCACACCTTACAATAAGAGGGAAATTGTTAATACAAGAAGCATGGAAGCTTCAGTGTGCTTTGGATGGAGCCCTACCTGAGGAGTTATCAGGTGGAAAGAATTAATTGGTAATTATGTAAATACCAATGTTGGACTGACTCAAGAAATCGTAATGACACGATTGCACGGCAGTGAAGGGACTTGAGCTAGAGTTCGTCACGGCCACGCTAGTTGGAGATTCGTCTGTAAAAACTTGCATTTGTTGTCACAGTGGTGCCTGTGCTAACCTTCCTATGGTGTAGAAATATACCTAGTTGGATGAATCTTATTGTGGCTAGCTGGTCTAGTGGCTAACGCGACGGGCTGGAGTTTTGAGACTCTATGACCGCGGGTTCAGTCCCGGCCGGGGGTATGGTTTACCAATGTTGGAGTTCCCAAGCCAGGTGGCCAGTCGTCTAACAACGACCTCTGCCTGGCTGCAGTGTGAAAAATAAGTTCCCACAATTATGCTGTATATTTTTTATAATGTAAATATACATGATTAATGCATTACTATTGCTCTAAAGAGTATTTTAAACAAGAGAACCAACAGGGAATCTCTGCGCCTTCGCTGATGGGCAGAGGAGAGGTCGATGGGGAGGCAGGAGTGTTTTGAATGACGTTAAGAGGCTGGGAAAAAATGAGACCAAGAAATTGGCGTCAACATCGGCCTAAGGATTAATATAAGCCTCACTTCATAATAGGAAGTGTCATAATTGTTCCTTGTGAAGAGTGAGGGAGCGTGATTTACGGGACCACTGTAATAAAGTGGTAAAATTATTGAATAATGGTAGCCACTGGGGGGGTAAATGGCACTACACCATGGAGTATTCAGGGGAAAATACCCGTGATTTAATCATCACTAATCGGTCTCAAATCTTAATGTGTCAATCTCTAACGTATGTAAAATTTATGAGGCATTAAATGGTCTTGTGAATTGTAATGTAATCAGTGATAACAACACTAAGAGAATGTGTGAAGAGAAATGAGTCGCCATTCTCCGAGTGAGCACATGTTATCCTCGTCGTTCCTGTTCCGAGGATAGTAGAGTTTATGGAGTCACGATTTCTAAACCGGGACAAACCAACGGATACCTCGTCTTGCTGGAATAAGAACCGTATCAGTGTAGCAGGACATCAAAATGAGATGGTGGATGGAGGAAATAAGGAGTATCAATCACCCACAGTTAAGTAACCTTTCAAGTTATAGCAAACTGATACTGGCCAGTTAGGTATGTTGTAATTCGATAGGTTGTGGGTGATCCAGCTACATCAAGTGACCACCAGAGAAAATCTGGCAAGTGGTGGTATTATATGCAAGTGTTTTTTCCTTGATGGATATATATGTGTCTAACCAACTCCCCCCTTTCCTTCAGTCATGCCAATATAATCTATACAGTCCACAATTAATTAGTAGCACCGTACTTTTGGGTTCTATCCACTTCATACTGGTCTCGGATAGATATTGGTAAGATTGTGAGGTCAAAAGAGCCACCTGCAGTGACCAGGGGTGGCTAAGTTCTCTCACATGTCTACATAGGGTAACTACTGTAAACATTATATGGTTGTCACCTCCCAATGAGATTACTTGTATGAAGGTAATGTTGAGGTTCATTCAGGTAACCCCTTATAAAATTTTCCACAGTCTTCAACTAAAATGTTAGATAATTGAGTAAACACTATTATGACCTCATTGCACTACTTAACCCTTGGACTGTGTAGGTCATATATACGTCTTATGAGCCACCGCGTTTGACGTATTAATATCTCAAAATTCTAGCGGCTTCAAATCAAGCAGGAGAAAGCTGGTAGACCCACATGTGAGAAAATGGGTCTCTATGGTCAGTGTGCACCATATAAAAAAAATTGGGGAGCCAGTTGTGCATTGTGGGAATGCCTAGCAGTAAAAAATACAGTGGACCCCCGCCTAACGAATGCAGAACGCATCGCATAATGTTAAACCAGCCTAACGATGAATTTGAATGCAAAAATTTTGCCCAGCCTAATAAAATACTCGCCCTACGTGAATCATCTGGGACACATCCCACATGTGGCCTCAGCTTCCCCGTGGGTGCCAGTGTTTATAAGCCAGCCAGTGCGGTCACATTCATGCATACATTCAGCACATTTTATATTATCCCAGTGTTTTTAATGCTTTTAACTGCAAAATAACTCACCATGGGCCCCAAGAAAGCTTCTAGTGCCAACCCTGTGGTAAAAAGGGTGAGAATTAGTATGGAATTGAAAAAAAGAGATAATTGCAAGGCACGAAAGTGCCATGTGTGTCTCGGAGCTGGCCAGGTTGTATACCAAACCCTAATCAACCATCGCTACTATCTTGGCCAACAAAATGGCAATCAATGAAGGTGTTCTTGCAAAAGGTACAAGTTTGTTTTGGAAACAGAGATTGCAAGTGAAAGAAGATGTTGAGAGACTGTTATTGGTGTGGATAAACGAAAAACAGAT
This sequence comes from Cherax quadricarinatus, assembly GCF_038502225.1. Lineage (NCBI taxonomy): Eukaryota > Metazoa > Arthropoda > Malacostraca > Decapoda > Parastacidae > Cherax > Cherax quadricarinatus. The sequence continues at coordinate 26,188 of NW_027197744.1, read as the reverse complement.
AGCATGAGATACCATCTCTCAAGCAATCATATGTGAAAAGGCTAGGAAGTTGCATGACGATTTAATTAGAAAAATGCCTGCAACTAGTGGTGATGTGAGTGAATTTAAGGCCAGCAAAGGTTGGTTTGAGAGATTTAAGAATCTTAGTGGCATACATAGTGTGATAAGGCATGGTGAGACTGCCTGTTCGGACCAAAAAGCAGCTGAAAAAATATGTGCAGGAATTCAAGGAGTACATAGAAGCTGAAGGACTGAAACCTGAACAAATGTTTAATTGTGACAAAACAGGCCTGTTTTGGAAGAAAATGCCAAACAGGACCTACATTACTCAGGAGGAAAAGGCACTCCCAGGACATAAGCCTATGAAAGACAGGCTTACTCTTTTGGTGTGTGCTAAATCTAGTGGTGATTGCAAAGTGAAGCCTTTATTGGTGTATAACTCTGAAACTCCCAGAGCATTCAGGCAAAACAATGTCCTCAAGGCTAATTTGTGTGTGCTGTGGAGGGCAAACAGTAAGGCATGGGTCACTAGGGACTTTTTCTATGATTGGTTTCACCATGCATTTGCCCCCACTGTGAAAAATTACCTTCTGGAAAAGAAATTAGACCTTAAGTAAGTAAGTAAGTAAGTAAGTAAGTAAGTAAATTTATTCAGGTATACACAATACAGTTACATAGAATTATCATACATAGCAGCATATGTGTAGAGAACCTAGGATAACCCAAAAAAGTCAGACAGAGTGACTTATTTCCATTGGGGTCCTTTTACCTTATTATTATAATATAAAGGTTATAATATTTTCTTATTATTCTATAATGAAGATAACATCTTATTATCATACTAAAAAGACTATCTACTACCCGAGGGTCATTACGACTATCTACAATACGAGGGTCATTACTAGGGATAAGGTAAAATTTACACGTATTTTAGCTAAAAAATAGAAAATCATTCCCCTCCCTTTCTGTTGCTTCATTCATCAGACACTTTTTGGCACTCTTCTTGAACTGGGTTGTGCTCCCGGTTTTCTCGTGTTTTCACGGTCGCTCTTACGTGCTAGAACTTTAATTTGTGTCATCAATCCTATACGATACATCCCTCTAGCGCCTGGAACCAATCTTGGGCGGAAAACATTATATACTGAGTCAAAAAAGGAGAATTAGTGTGCACTACCTAGCAGAGTTTACTGCCAGAGGGGAATCATAGGCCTGTGTCCCGTGTGGAAAAAAATAATAATAATTGAACTTTTCATGTCAGAGGAAAGAAAGTCTCCCTGATAACATTGAGTATACATAGTGTATAGTGTATACTACAGTGGCTCCCTAGTATATTGATGATAAAGGCTAAAGTGTCATTTGAAAACAGGTGAATTTGTAAATGAAGTGATAAGCCTATAGAGGCAGGTGCCAGAAGTCGCCAGAAACTTACCACAGGTCAGCTGTTTTTAATAATCTTCCTGGCCTGCTAGTGTACTCGCATATAATCTAGTGATACCAGTGAATAGCAGAATACAGTGTTGTAGTAGCAACTAACCAGTATTATAATGGTACTTAGTGGAGTGGAGTGACTTTCATTAGTTTCTTTTCTTGAAATACGAGACGTTACTGTGAATTTCATATAACCTGTAGTTACCAGCGGTCGCAATATACACAACGAGAAGCAATTATTACTACAGAAAAAGCGTCCTTCCTCCAAAATTTGCACCAGTCAACTATAGTGATAATATAGCATTTATTGTGGTGGAGACGGAAAAAAAAAAATAGAAAAGCCAGATACAGCGATTGATAAACAAGGAGGTGACCGTTCGTCATTGTAGGAGCTGCCAGATATCACCGGCTCTTCAACACGCAAGTTATACTTTTGTATCAGTCAAATCACATATTACTCGGGTAGATAATTTCCAGTAGATCCTTCATGTGTTAGCTCAAATCACCGACCAGTATGTTTTAAATAAGTGACCCACTGATCAGAGCAGATCGACTGGTCCGAACCCTTGACTGGTCCGAACCCTTGACTGGTCCGAACCCGGGACTGGTTTCAAACAGTTTCGTTGGACAATAAAGCAGACTGTAAACGGATGGGGTTGTAGGCGCCCTTATAAACACAAACATTAAAAATCAGGAACGTGACGGTAAGCTGTCCAATATACAAAAAGAGTTAGAAACAGAAATACAAATAGCTAGAGCTTCATTTAAGGTTATTAATATAATATTCAAGAGGTTGCTAGTAGAATTGCAGTAAATCAACCATTCAAATCATTATGAAGCTGTGTGTAGTCTGTGGTCAGTCAAACAAACGGGCTTCCACATGGATAAATTGTCATTTTTGTGGAAATTGGTGTCACGCCCCTTGTGCAGATATCCCAGAACTAGCTACAAGCAGTATTAAAACAGAGAAGTGTTTCTGGGTATGCCCAAATGAGGAAAATCTGTGGACTAAAATCACAAGGGTATTAAAAGAGGACAACATCAAAGCTGCTTTCATAGAAAACCTGGAAGCTTTCTACAACAGATGGGAACATAAAAAGTCTGGGCTGAATGGTACTGCCCTTGATACTGGCCATGTAGTCACAAACTGTAAGGCTGGAGGTGATGTCCTGGGAGACAGTAATAGTAAAGCTGGAGGTGCTGTCCTGGGAGACAGTAATGGTGAAGCTGGAGGTGCTGTCCTGGGAGACAGAAATGGTGAAGCTGGAGATACTGTCCTGGGAGACAGTAATGGTGAAGCTGGAGATTTTGTCCAGGTAGTCGGGAATTATACGCAGGAAGGAATACATATAAATGACCTCATAGGGGACAGGAGCCATAGTAGGGAAACAAGTGTAGTCAAAGATAAGATAAAACCAATATTGCAAACTAGAAATACCGCAGGAAATAGCAAACAAGAGGACTCCAATAGCAATAGTGAGGATAAATTACCAAAAACAACTGGTGGGAGCTCCATTGTTGGTGCTAGGGAGGATAGAAGTAAGACAGGGAAACATGCACCAACAGGGAATACAGTCACAGAAACCCAAGGCAAGCGGAAACCAAGCCTGTGCACATACTATGCACTTGGTATCTGCTGGCATGGGAAATCTGGAAAAACAGATGGGACGTGCAACTATGACCACCCTAGAAAATGCCATGCCCATATGACAACAGGAAAATGCAAACTCCCTTCCTGTAAGCTTTTTCACCCTGAAATGTGTACCTCTTCAGTACAGGAAAGACTGTGCTATAACTTAAATTGCCAGGCATACCATCTAAAGGGGACAAAAAGATACAAAACATCCAGGCCATGGGAAAACCTGGGTAGCCACAGCCACTCAAGAGGGAGAGGTTTTTTAGTGCCAGGAAGGAAAAAAAACTGGCAGGAAATGGCAGAAATCGTACACCAAATCCAGTCATTCCTGGAGTGGAACCACAGTCGATGGCCTCCACTCCAAACCAACAGATACAGATACTAATGCCGGAAAAAAAATCCCCCCCCAGTACCAACAATACCACCAGTCCGATAACATTCTTCTTTGCAAATATACAGGGTCTAAAGCCAGCAACAAACAACAAAATACCTTTCATCCGTGGACTGCTTGCAGAGGCAAAGGCAATGTTCGCGGCTTTCACTGAGACCCACATAAAGGATCACTTGGACAATGAAATATGGATCCCAGGTTACAACCTATACAGATGTGACAGAGTGAACAGGCAAAAGGGGGGGGTTGGCCTGTACATTGCAGAGTCACTTGTTTGCACAGAACTGCTTAATGCCTCAAATGACGTAGTGGAAGTTTTAGCAGTAAAGGTCGAGAACCAAAACCTAGTCATTGTGGTAGTCTACAAGCCTCCGGATGCAACATCCCAGCAATTCCAGGAACAGCTGTTAAAAATTGACCACTGTCTGGAAAATCTTCCAGCTCCTGCACCCAACATCTTGCTCCTGGGGGATTTCAACTTAAGGCACCTAAAATGGAGGAATATAGCAAATAATATTGTTGCAGTAATAACACCAGGAGGCAGCTCTGATGAAAACTCACACTCACACGAGCTTTTAAATCTCTGCACAAAATTCAATTTAAACCAGCAAATAATAGAGCCTACTAGACTGGAGAATACACTAGACCTCATATTCACTAACAATGATGATCTGATAAGAAATGTCACCATATCAAAAACAATATACTCAGATCACAACATAATTGAGGTTCAGACATGTATGCGAGGAGCCCCAGACCGACAAAATGAGACTAGTCACGAGGGAGCATTCACCAAATTCAACTTCAATAACAAAAACATAAAGTGGGACCAAGTAAACCAAGTCCTAACCGATATAAGCTGGGAAGATATACTAAGCAACACAGACCCAAACTTATGCCTAGAACAGATTAACTCGGTGGCACTCGATGTATGCACAAGGCTTATTCCTCTAAGAAAAAGGAGGAGTAGATGTAAAATAGAAAGAGACAGGCGCTCCCTTTACAGGCGACGGAAAAGAATAACAGAGCGGCTAAAAGAGGTCAATATATCTGAAATGCGCAGGGAGACACTGGTCAGAGAAATAGCAAGCATCGAACTTAAGCTAAAAGAATCCTTTAGGAGTCAGGAATCGCGGGAAGAACTAAAAGCTATAAATGAAATCGAAAGAAACCCAAAGTATTTCTTCTCCTATGCCAAATCAAAATCGAGAACAACGCCCAGTATTGGGCCCCTACTTAAACAAGATGGGTCCTACACAGATGACAGCAAGGAAATGAGTGAGCTACTCAAGTCCCAATATGACTCAGTTTTTAGCAAGCCGCTAACCAGACTGAGAGTCGAAGATCAAAATGAATTTTTTATGAGAGAGCCACAAAATTTGATTAACACAAGCCTATCCGATGTTATCCTGACGCCAAATGACTTCGAACAGGCGATAAATGACATGCCCATGCACTCTGCCCCAGGGCCAGACTCATGGAACTCTGTGTTCATCAAGAACTGCAAGAAGCCCCTATCACGAGCCTTTTCCATCCTATGGAGAGGGAGCATGGACACGGGGGTCGTCCCTCAGTTACTAAAAACAACAGACATAGCCCCACTCCACAAAGGGGGCAGTAAAGCAACAGCAAAGAACTACAGACCAATAGCACTAACATCCCATATCATAAAAATCTTTGAAAGGGTCCTAAGAAGCAAGATCACCACCCATCTAGAAACCCATCAGTTACACAACCCAGGGCAACATGGGTTTAGAACAGGTCGCTCCTGTCTGTCTCAACTACTGGATCACTACGACAAGGTCCTAAATGCACTAGAAGACAAAAAGAATGCAGATGTAATATATACAGACTTTGCAAAAGCCTTCGACAAGTGTGACCATGGCGTAATAGCGCACAAAATGCGCGCTAAAGGAATAACAGGAAAAGTCGGTCGATGGATCTATAATTTCCTCACTAACAGAACACAGAGAGTAGTCGTCAACAGAGTAAAGTCCGAGGCAGCTACGGTGAAAAGCTCTGTTCCACAAGGCACAGTACTAGCTCCCATCTTGTTCCTCATCCTCATATCCGACATAGACAAGGATGTCAGCCACAGCACCGTGTCTTCCTTTGCAGATGACACCCGAATCTGCATGACAGTGTCTTCCATTGCAGACACTGCAAGGCTCCAGGCGGACATCAACCAAATCTTTCAGTGGGCTGCAGAAAACAATATGAAGTTCAACGATGAGAAATTTCAATTACTCAGATATGGTAAACATGAGGAAATTAAATCTTCATCAGAGTACAAAACAAATTCTGGCCACAAAATAGAGCGAAACACCAACGTCAAAGACCTGGGAGTGATTATGTCGGAGGATCTCACCTTCAAGGACCATAACATTGTATCAATCGCATCTGCTAGAAAAATGACAGGATGGATAATGAGAACCTTCAAAACTAGGGAGGCCAAGCCCATGATGACACTCTTCAGGTCACTTGTTCTATCTAGGCTGGAATATTGCTGCACTCTAACAGCACCTTTCAAGGCAGGTGAAATTGCCGACCTAGAAAATGTACAGAGAACTTTCACGGCGCGCATAACGGAGATAAAACACCTCAATTACTGGGAGCGCTTGAGGTTTCTAAACCTGTATTCCCTGGAACGCAGGAGGGAGAGATACATGATTATATACACCTGGAAAATCCTAGAGGGACTAGTACCGAACTTGCACACGAAAATCACTCACTACGAAAGCAAAAGACTTGGCAGACGATGCACCATCCCCCCAATGAAAAGCAGGGGTGTCACTAGCACGTTAAGAGACCATACAATAAGTGTCAGGGGCCCGAGACTGTTCAACTGCCTCCCAGCACACATAAGGGGGATTACCAACAGACCCCTGGCAGTCTTCAAGCTGGCACTGGACAAGCACCTAAAGTCAGTTCCTGATCAGCCGGGCTGTGGCTCGTACGTTGGTTTGCGTGCAGCCAGCAGCAACAGCCTGGTTGATCAGGCGCTGATCCACCAGGAGGCCTGGTCACAGACCGGGCCGCGGGGGCGTTGACCCCCGAAACTCTCTCCAGGTAAACTCCAGTTGCCAGAGCTTTCTGGGGTTATGCTTATACTCTTCAATTTTTGAGCAGTAGTGCTTTGCCTTTGCTCCTTTTATAAGTCTCTGTACTCTGTTCCTCACCCTTTGGAATTCATTTAGTGCTGCAATATCCTGTCTGTTTGCTTTAAATCTTTTTAGCAGCTGGTCTCTGAATTTCATATTATCTAATATCTCAGTATTCATCCAGGGTTCAGTTCTTCGTTTAATCCTAACCTCTTTAACTGGTGCAATATTATCAAGGATGGTAGTGAACATTGTTTTGAATTTTTCCCAGGCATCGTTTACGTCCGTGCAACTTGTTATCTCTGTCCAGTCACAATTGTGTAGCCTATTTACCAGTGTTTCTTTACTGTAGTTTCTAGTTGACCTCATTTTTATTGTCCTGTGTAGGCCTATCCTATCCCTAGTGATTTTCCTGGTGCAGTAAATGATGAAATGATCACTAAGACCTGTGGTAATGACGCCTGACTGACTAATGTTCTCAGAGCGGTTACAAAGTATGTGGTCAATTAGGGTGGCTGAGAACTGTGTGATCCGGGTTGGAGTATTAATTAGTTGAGTGTAACTATTTAATCCTAGAATTTGCTTATACCTTTTGCATAGCCCGTTATTTTGCTGCTGAAAACAGATATTGAAGTCGCCCAGTATTATTGTCTCGCAATTGTTTTCAACTCCGGACAAGACTCTGGAAAAGTCTTCTAAGAACTGGTCCTGGGTAGGAGGGCGGTAACTAGTTCCTACTAAGATGGGTTTGGTCTTAGGAAGCAGCACTTCAAACCATAGAATCTCCAGTTTATTGTTATTTAAATCAGGTCTTGGGTTGTAAGCTAAGTCATTTCTAATGTAGGCACATACTCCACCACCCTTTCTGTTCCTATCTAAGCGTTTTATATTGTAACCATCTATTTTGACCTCGTCGTCAGTCACCGTATCATCCAACCAAGATTCAGAGATGGTTATAACTGCCGCCCTAATTTTGTTAGCTAGAATCCTAATCTCTGCCAATTTAGGAAGAAGTGATCTTGCATTGACATGAATAAAGTGAAGGCCTGTTTTCATAAAACAATCATAATCATCAATATATGGCAATGGGTCATTTGTATTAAAATTAGGTAAATCAATGTCATCACTGCTAAAGGGTAACTGTGCCAAAGTGCATTTGTTACACACAAAATGAATTCTGGCACCGTTGCTATAATTGTACATACATCCATCATGCACCCACCCCTTACACATTTTACATAAGGTGCCTTTTCTGTTTTTCATGCGTACTTTAGTACAGTGTATGCACCTGTTTGGTAGTGTTTGAGATAATAATGGCTGTATTGTCTCACATTGACCTATGTATGCATTACATATGGAGTTAAGGTTATCATTCCTAGCTACTAGACCGTCATTATCGCCGTCATTTATCTGTCTGTTTTGCCTCTGCACAATAGTTTGAGGTCCTGGATTAATTTGGATATCATACAATAAGAGCTGTGTGCCACTGTTTTTGTTTGGGTATGCGGTGTTGCCATACCTTGCGGCGATAGTGATATTTACTTTTCTGGTAGGATGGCAACTGTTGGGCTTTTACTGTCCAGGGCGCTGTTACTCCATTCACCTTTTCCAGCCCCCATGACTGATTTCTTTCTTCATGGAATTGAAGAAGAAATATAAATATAATTATGGCAGCCTGTACCCCCCTAATGCCTGCCATTTTCACTCTTCGCTCTTTTACTCATATACAATAATATTTATTTCTCTTTTCCAGTCCCTAGTACACTTAGTATCTGCTTTAGCAATCACCACTGAATTACTAGTAAAATTTCCTCTTCAAAACCCTCTTCACTGCTCACTTTTCCCTTAACTTCACAAAACCCTTACAGTTAACCCCTTATTACACACTCCCCTTCCCATCTCACTTCACAGTCTGGCTTCCCCAATTAACTTCTAACTCCTTTCCATTCTGGTAGATCAGAAAGGTTTAATCCATGGTTTTATCCTTCCAAATCCCCCTCAATTCCATTTATCGGGGGTTGTGTGGTGTTGTTGTCTCCTGACCTGTTTTGCTGACTCAGCCATTTTTAAAACACTGAGGGGAGTAACGCCACCTACAACCTGACTTTCCTTGAGTTTATAGATATATTTGGCGTTTTCTGCTATGATTCTCTCACTGTACACTGGTCAGCTGAATATAGGTCAGCTACTAAAACATTAACCTTGACTGTTTAACTATTCACTTCTTTCTCACGACTGGCACTGAGGGATATCCGACCTATAACCTTGGAGTTTTGTACTGTTGATTTGACGATGTCTCCTGTGTTTCCCTCTCGTTAGCACTGGTACAGGTGATATGATGGTGGTACAGATATGATGCTACTGTCAACAGATGAACGTCAGTAAAGATGAGAATTTCACTTCGCTAGTTGTACGTCTGGCAGTAGCGGCTGTTTGGATGCCGGTCAGCCATGTTTAAATGCTCAATTCTTTCCCTCGTTTGGCACTGAAGAAAAAAGTCCTACAGACCTGTCATTTCCTTGGAGATTTAGTTGATCAGGTTTTCTGCCATGTTGTCTTCCCGTTAAACACTGGTGCAGTTGATATGGAGGTCAGTTATTTCATTGTAGTGGAAAACGTCTCATGTCTGGTTCACGTCTGGCAGCAGGTCTGGTACTTGAATGCCGGTCCCTCTTTTGTCATATTTAGTCCATTTCGTTGTCGTCACCGTCAGTTTTTATGTCACTATAGGTTCCTTGCATGTTGTTGCAGCAGTACTTGCAAATTTGGCCATCACTGGAGTTCGGATAGGCCCAGGGGACGGCAAGATATAGGAGCAGCCTTGTTGCTGCTTGCTGCGGCTGCTGAGATGGAGTGACTAAGAGGACCTTGAACTCTGCTTGGAAGAAACTGTGGCCAGAAAGTGTATAAGAAAGTGATTTTGAAGGGTTTGGGTCTAACCCTGAGAAGCGTATGCCAGTTGTGGAATCGATTGTGGTATTGGGGAAGTTCCTTAGGGTTGGAGGTTAGTGGGGAGGATGTGGAAGAGTAGGTGGAGGACAATGAAGAAATAACCACTGATGAGCTGCTAGATTATCTTCAACAGCAAGAAGCCAGACCTGAGGAAACTGCTTCGGAGGAGGGGAGAGAGAAATTGAAGAAGCTGCCTACTTCAAATATTAAGGAAATGTGTGCAAAGTGGGTTGAACTGCAAACCTTTATGGATGAAAATCACCCGACACAGCTACTGCAAGCCATGTTGGCAACCTATACAATGACAATGTTATGGCTCATTTTAGGCAAATCTTAAAGGAAAGTGAGGTACAGAGCTCTATGGACAGATTTGTTGTGCGACAGAGGTCCAGTGACTCTCAGGCTGGTCCTAGTGGCATTAAAAGAACATAAGAACATAAGAAAAGAGGATCACTGCAGCAGGCCTACTGGCCCACACTAGTAAGGTCCTTTACAATACACCCCACTAACAAAACATTTGCCCAACAGAATTTTCAATGCTACCCAAGAAATAAGCTCTGATAACTCTATCCATTCCTTTGCAAGTCCCACTCAAATCCATCCCCTCTCACTCATATATCCATCCAACCTAAATTTGAAACTACCCAAAGTCCTAGCCTCAATAACCCAACTAGGTAGACTGTCCCACTCATCAACTACCCTATATCCAAACCAATACTTTCCTATGTCCCTTCTAAATCCAAACTTGTCTAATTTAAATCCATTACTGCTGGTTCTCTATTGGAGAGATATCCTCAAGAACTTACTAATATCCCCTTTATTAATACGCATCTTCCACTTATACACTTCTATCATGTCTCCCCTCATTCTTCGTCTAACAAGTGAATGTAATTTATGAGTCTTCAATCTTTCTTCATACGGAAGATTTCTAATGCCATGTATTAATTTAGTCATTCTACACTGAATGTTTTCTAACGAATTTATATCCATTCTGCAATATTGAGACCAGAATTGAGCTGCATAATCTAGGTGAGGCCTTACTAATGATGTAAAAAGCTGCAGTATAACCTCTGGACTTCTGTTGCTTACACTTCTTGATATAAATCCTAATAATCTATTTGCCTTTTTACACACACTTAGGCACTGCTGTCTTGTAGGTAAATGGTTCACAGAACCATGAGGAAATTAAATCTTCATCAGAGTACAAAACAAATTCTGGCCACAAAATAGAGCGAAACACCAACGTCAAAGACCTGGGAGTGATTATGTCGGAGGATCTCACCTTCAAGGACCATAACATTGTATCAATCGCATCTGCTAGAAAAATGACAGGATGGATAATGAGAACCTTCAAAACTAGGGAGGCCAAGCCCATGATGACACTCTTCAGGTCACTTGTTCTATCTAGGCTGGAATATTGCTGCACACTAACAGCACCTTTCAAGGCTGGTGAAATTGCCGACCAAGAAAATGTACAGAGAACTTTCACGGCACGCATAACGGAGATAAAACACCTCAATTACTGGGAGCACTTGAGGTTCCTAAACCTGTATTCCCTGGAACGCAGGAGAGAGAGATACATGATTATATACACCTGGAAAATCCTAGAGGGACTAGTACCAAACTTGCACACGAAAATCACTCACTACGAAAGCGAAAGACTTGGCAGACGATGCACCATACCCCCAATGAAAAGCAGGGGTGTCACTAGCACGTTAAGAGACCATACAATAAGTGTCAGGGGCCCGAGACTGTTCAACTGCCTCCCAGCACACATAAGGGGGATTACCAACAGACCCCTGGCAGTCTTCAAGCTGGCACTGGACAAGCACCTAAAGTCAGTTCCTGATCAGCCGGGCTGTGGCTCGTATGTTGGTTTGCGTGCAGCCAGCAGCAACAGCCTGGTTGATCAGGCTCTGATCCACCAGGAGGCCTGGTCACAGACCGGGCCGCGGGGGCGTTGACCCCCGGAACTCTCTCCAGGTAAACTCCAGGTTGATAAATTAGACACATGTGCAACTCTTGGGTATCTTTATTAAGGAAACGTTTCGCCACACAGTGGCTTCATCAGTCCATGCACAGGAGAAACTTGAAGAACAGGAGGAGAATGAGGTAATAAGTAACTCAGCCTTGAGTCGATGTGGTCAGTCCATCAATCTTGAATGGAATACGGCATATGAGCAGAGAAGCAGCTTATAAACCGTAGGCAGGAGAGGTGCAGCAGTTGTAGGTAGTGTGGAAAATTACATTTATCTGGATGAAACTCAAGGTACATACCAGTAAATGGTAACAAAGATAATTATTATTTATCAAAGTTACATAGACAAGTAGGAATTTGGGACACAAAGGTCACAAAAAAATGACCCCCTTCGATACCTACAACTGTCATATCCACAAGTTGCTCTAGACCTATTAATTACAAATGAAATATGCATCACCAGGAATTCTAGTAAATATAAAAAAATGTGGACTGTATATTAAAATTAATAAATGATTACATATGCACAGTTATATAACAGAAGGAGAATATATCTTAATACCACTCACCAATTTGACTGGAGATTACTGTGTGTCATGTACAAGACCCCCGTTTTTGTCTACATTTATGATAAATTTACTGGCCAGAATTTAACATAAACAGACTTATCTGAGATTCCTGGAGCTGCCCTGTACATCGGTTCAATGCTCAACTTATGCAGAAATGCACATCCAACAATTTTGGCTCCTATTTGAGAGGTGCAAGCCCAATATAATCTACAGAGCGATGAAAATTCTTCCTCTTATTCACTAACATTTGCTTGCCCAGTTCAAACGCCAATGGCGACTGCCCAGCACAGGTGCAGAGCCTCCTGTCGCCTCCATTCTCTTCTTTTAAAAATACATACATTTTATTTTTCCAGAAAATATTATTTTCCATACTGTGGCCAGGCAGAGGTCGTTGCTAAATGACTCAAATTGCTTATTTGACAATGGTGGAGAACCTGGGTACATATAGGATCTGGCATCCACACGGTGACATATTACACAAGATTTAATCATCCTTTTTACACTTTGTCGTCCTTGTGGAATCCAGAAAGTTTCCCTAATACAATTTAAGGTATCTTGTACCCCACCATGCATTACTTTTTTATGGGCATTTAAAACAATTAAATTAGTTAGATGATGAGTTTTGGGCAGTAAGATAGGATGTTTAGCATAATCACCCAATTCAGCATATTGTAAACTACCTCTGCACCTAATTACATTGTTCTCTAAATACAGCCCCAATTTCTCTATTATGGAACCTTTCACAATTTTTCTTTCCATTATCAATTTAATCTCATTTCCATAGATTTCTTCCTGTAGCCTCTTTATCCAATATTCAAGAGGATGTGAAAACTTATATGAGATATTCATCTTGTTTAGAAACTTAAACACCAACTTAATTACATTGATTAGTTTGTGTAAAGAAGAATACCTATTTATATCAATGGGTAAGGAAGGACAAACTATTGGAGCGGTGGTCACAGCAATTTCAACAGGAGCAATATACACCTTTTGTACAGGCCAATTAGCTTTATTTACCAACCAGCTCAGTCCTTTAAACCATGATACAGCATTTACAAATTTAGCATAAGGTAAACCTCGAGACAAGAAATTAGCTGGATTCTCCTCACCAGGTACATGATTAAATGTTAACATATGCTGACCCAAACTATTATACTTCTCTTTCATCTGATTAATTTCAGCGCCTGTTTTGTAAATACACAATTTTACTGTTTCCATTATGAATCCATTGTAAGGATGCCTCATTATCAGACCAAATTACAGTGTCGCTAATATTTATCTCCTGCAACTTATTTCTTATATAATTAGCTAATTTGACACCTACATGAATGGCTGTTAATTCCAATTGAGGTAAGGTACATGATTTAATTGGAGACACTTTAGCCTTAGACATAACAAGAGAAATAACACTATTACATTGAAGGTAAGCAACTGCTCCATGCGCCAATTTTAAAGCATCACATAAAATGTAGAGTACATTTTTCCCATTTGGATTGGCTACCTGGCGTGGGAACTCCAACATTGGAGTTTTTTTCATAATCACCAATTAATTCATCCCACCTGTTAATGAATTCCTCAGGCAGAATTTCATCCCAAGCACATTTAAGTTTCCATTCTTCCTGTATTAATAATTTCCCTCTTATAGTAAGGGGTGACACTAAACCTAGTGGATCCAAACATTTGGAAACTTCAGCAAGCAAGATTCTCTTAGTTAATTTATTGGGCATACTGTAATTATTAGGTTTTAACATTAACAAATCTCTCTCAGTATCCCAAGTTAATCCCAATGCATTACTAAATTTTGTCACTTCATCTCCAGGGTAATATTTACTTATTTTGTCCTTTAATTTGGACAAATTACTATTCCATTCCCTCAGAGGCATATTCGCACTTTGCTTTATTTTATTAGCCTCTCAATAAGTCATTAACAGTTCCTCTTCATCTGATGTCACACCCAGGAAATTGTCCACATAAAATTGTTTGCTCATTACTTTACTCAAAGGACTTCCCGTACGTTTAAGGTGTGCATTTATCGTCGCTTGAAGTAGGAACGGACTGGATGTAGCACCAAATAATACACTCCTAAAGTGAAAGGTTTTCAGAGGGCTAAGTGGGTCACTAGGATTCTCAGGCCATAAGAAGCGGGTACAATCCCGGTCAGCCTCTTGTAAACCCACTCTTAGGAAAGCTTTACTTATGTCAGCCATAAAGGCATAATTCTTCATCCTGAAATTTAATAAGATATCTCCTAATTTTTCCGTCAACGACAGACCTATCATCAAACAGTCATTTAAACTAGGTACATTTTTGTTACTCCTGGTACTACAATTAAACACAATCCTCAGAGGAGTGGTCTTAGAATCCTTCTTCACTCCGTGTTGTGGCAAACAGTGACCATAAATTTTGGCTTGCTCAGGAGGTACCTCATCTATAAATTTATTAATTAATTGTTCAGTAATTATATCATTATAGGCAGTTAACAATTTTGGTGTTTTACTCAGTTTGCAGAGCTGAGCCTTTAACTGTCCATATGCCATTCTGTAATTAGTGGGCAATTCTGGATGGTTCAGTCTCCACGGAAGTCTTACCCAGTATTGTCCAGATTCAAATTTTACATCTCTCAGGTATTGTTCCTAAGTAAAAGAATCGTCTGGACTTTCTTCATTTACATTTATTCCAATGCTGTCTAATTCCCACAATTTATGCACTGGCTCAACACCATCCTCTATGGAAGAATTTTACTGGGGCACGATTTCATGAGTAAGACACACAGTTATGGTATTTGTAGTTTCCTCTAGTCATGCATTATTATTATGAGGAATCCTACCATACATTACATGGCCTCCTGCAGTCTTTAAAAGGGTGACACCACATTTCTTTACCATACCCTTTACAAAGGAGGCATAATAGTCACTACCTATCAAAATATTTATTGGGCCTACAGAATCATCACTTACACCAGAAGGTGCTAAATTTACATTATGTGAAAGTCTTTTTGTAGCTTTACTAAGCCCTACTGTAGATATTTTCTCTGGAAGTCTATCTACAATTACTGCATTAATACTTTTTTCTCATAGCCCAACCTGACATAAACAGTGTCATACAATTGAGCCCTTTTATCAGAGAGAAAACCAGATAATTTAAGAGTTGTAGGATCTCCCATCTGTACTTTCATCCCATTAAGACATTTACGTTTAATGAAAGTATGTTGTAATCCCTGGTCTAATAATGCAGTTACATTTTTTGATTTATGCCTTTTATCAACTTTTACCTGTAACACAGGTAAGGCTACTTCAGCAAACCCATCATTATTAACATTAGTAGCAATTTTTACATTAGCTACTGTTGTGTCAAGATTGTCAACATTAACATTATTATGGAAAATTTTATTGGGGTGATTACATGTACGTACCTCAACATTACATACATACGAGTAATCTCATTGGGAGACAACAACTATATTGTTTACCGCAGTCACCCCGTGTAGACATGTTAGAAAACTTAACCAGCTCTGGTCACTGCAGGTGGCCCCCTCGACCCTCACAATCTTATCCATATCTATCCGAGACCAGTATAAATTGGATAGCACCCTCAAGTACGGCGCTACTAATTAATTGTGGACTGTATAGATTATATTAGTGTAACTGAATGAAGGGGGGGGGGGGTAGGTTACACATGGATATATCCATCAAGGGAAAACACTTGTACATAATCCCACCACTTACCAGATATTCTCTGGTGGTCACTTGATGTAGCTGGATCACCCATAACCCATCCAATTACAACATACCTAACTGGCCAGTATCAGTCTGCTATAACTAGAAAGGTTACTTAGCTGTGGGTGATTGATGCTCCTTATTTCCTCCATTCACCATCTCATTTCGATGTCCTGTTACACCGACACGGTTCTTATTCCAGCAGGATGAGGTATCCGTTGGTTTGTCCCGGTTTAGAAGTCGTGACTCCATAAAAACTTCACTATCCTCGAGACAGGAACAACGAGGTAAACATGTGCACACGCACTCTGGGAATGGCAGCTCATATCGCTTCAACGATTCCTTAACTTAGTGTTATTATCACTGATTACATTACAATTCACAAGACGATTTAATGTCTCATAATTATTATACACATTAGAGGTCACTCCATCAAGATCTGAGACCGATGAGTGAGGATTAACTCACGGGTAATTTCTCCTGGACTCATTCCATGGCGGCGCACCCATCACTCCTGGTCCTACTATTATCCACTCATTTTACCACTTTATTACAGTGGTCACGTAAATCATGTTCCCTCACTCTTCACCAGGAACAGTTACGACACTTCCTATTAGGAAGTGAGGCCTATATTAAACCTTAGGCCGCCCTGAACGCCAATTTCCTGATCCCATGTTTCACAGCCTCCTCACTACATTCAGAACATTGCCGCCAACCCATGCCCTGAGTCGACCTGTCCCCCCGCACATCCGCTCAGGTGCAGGGTGAACCCGGTTTGTTCTATTCGAAATACAAATACATTTTGACCCAAATCAACACATTAAACACTTATTAGGCACTATAGCTTCGGAAATTAAATAATTTCCACAATTATTATCAACATTGTCATATAGACCTTTACACATGACTATATGGTGTCTTCCTTTGTGACATTGATAACAGTTGTTTAATTTGGCATGACAATCCTTTACATTGTGATTACCTAAACACCTGATACATCTGTCAAGTTCCTCCAATCTTTCAACTTTATCATTCCATGAATTGCATGCATTGCAATTCTTAGAAAAATGAGCACCCTTGCAGAAGAGACAATCTCTCTTTTCTTTGACTGGTTTCTTATTAACTGTGCTACTCTTAGGAGGGTACTTATTCTTCTTACCTTGTGGAGAATCATTATTTCTGATTCCTGCTACTTGATATGCACCTATGCAACTATTTTTAGGAAATGAATTTTGATTATTACTATTGGGATAATTTTTCCCTTTGTGAAACTTGACAGATACCTCAGAGTTATTATGTGTTGCATCTTTAAAATGAGTTGGTTGGCAGCTGGTCTGCAACTGAACAATTAATTCTTGTAGACCTAGTCTTATTTCCTCCAGACCAAAATAACCTTTGTGATACTTGTTCGAGAGATCCATTCAAGTGTTTTACAGCTTAATTTATTCTGTACTATGGCACTCAATAACCAGTCTGATTCCTTCAGATTATATTTATTACTTAAAGTTTTGAGAGTGCTCTCCAGTTTAACTCTAAACTGCTGTAAACCTTTGTAAGTGTGATCTGGAGATTTTAAATTAACAATGATATTCACTAGATCCAACCTACTTTGTTCTATATTACCATAAGTCACCTTCAACAAGTCAACTGCTTCCTTGTAAGAGTCATCTACATTGGGAAAGACTTGTATGAGTATGTGAGCATCTCCTCTTACCTGTCCTTTGAGGTAAAATAATTTAGTTACTCAGGCTAGGTCACTCCTGTCATGCACAGCTGCTTTAAAAATTGACCAAAACTTCTCCTAGTTTTCTGCAGGATTTAATACAGGTAAACATAATTCTGGGAGTTTTGGCAAAGACATATTATTTGTTGGAGCAGACTGATTAACTGCCTGGTTTACACATTTTAATTTATTCAAAGCCTGACTTTTACAAGGAAGAATCTTTTCTTCTAATTCATAATACTGATTAATCATTAGATCTACTTCAGTCTCATCTACACAGTTTACTAACAAATCTCCTTCATATTTGTTGTAATATATTTGTATGAATCATATCTATTCCCTGAAGCATCTAAATACAATTTTAAATCATCAGTATTCACAGTTTCTTGATTCATTAATTCCAAACATTTATTATATGCCTTGGTTACATGACCTTTTCTAGCCTGTAATGATGCTTTTTTTTTCTCTATATTCCATATGTTTGTCTTCTATATTAATTTCCTAATTTTCATCCATGATGCAATGTATTAAATTCAACTTAATTAATAACACTGAATATGTACTAAATTATGCACTTTATAAAGGTAAATAGTACAACTTACCTTTGAATAAATCCTAGTTACACTTGAGCTTTGCAATTACATGTAAGAAAATTATAATATAAATTTTAGCTACACTTGAGCTTAGCAATTACACTGATACAATCTTGGCCAGAATTGGCTTATCAAAATTAATATTGTAATAATTATAATCTACTACACATTAAGTAAATTTGTGAACTTAACATCCACCTCCTTCTGTCATTTCACATATAATTATTAAGTAATTAACTAATTAATGACTTCACTAATTACCTCCGGTTCAAGAAGGACCAACGGGCAATTAAATTTGGAAAATTACATTTATCTGGATGAAACTCAAGGTGCATACCAGTAAATGGTAACAAAGACAATTATTATTTATCAAAGTTACATAGACAAGTAGGAATTTTGGACACCTAGGTCACAAAAAATGTCCCCCTTCGATACCTACAACTGTCATGTCCACAAGTTGCTCTAGACCTATTAATTACAAATGAAATATGCATCACCAGGAATTCTGGTAAACATAAGAATTTGTGGACTGTATATTAAAATTAATAAATGATTACATATGCACAGTTATATAACAGAAGGAGAATATATCTTAATACCACTCACCAATTTGACTGGAGATTACTGTGTGTCATGTACAAGACCCCCCTTTTTGTCTACATTTATGATAAATTTACTGGCCAGAATTTAACATAAACAGACTTATCTGAGATTCCTGGAGCTGCCCTGTACATTGGTTCAATGCTCAACTTATGCAGAAATGCACATCCAACAATTTCGGCTCCTATTTGAGAGGTGCAAGCCCAATACAACCTCTAGAGCGACGAAAATTCTTCCTCTTATTCACTAACATTTGCTTGCCCAGTTCAAACACCAATGGTGACTGCCCAGCACAGGTGCACAGCCTCCTGTCGGTTCCATTCTCTTCTTTTAAAAATACATTCATCCCACCTCACTCCCACACACTACATCATCCCACCTCACTCCCATACACTACATCATCCCACCTCACTCCCATACACTACATCATCCCACCTCACTCCCATACACTACATCATCCCACCTCACTCCCACACACTACATCATCCCACCTCACTCCCACCTCACACTACATCCCACCTCACTCCCATACACTACATCATCCCACCTCACATACACTACATCATCCCACCTCACTCCCATACACTACATCATCCCACCTCACTCCCATACACTACATCATCCCACCTCACTCCCATACACTACATCATCCCACCTCACTCCCATACACTACATCATCCCACCTCACTCCCATACACTACATCATCCCACCTCACTCCCATACACTACATCATCCCACCTCACTCCCATACACTACATCATCCCACCTCACTCCCATACACTACATCATCCCACCACACTCACATACCATCCCACACTACATCATCCCACCTCACTCCCATACACTACATCATCCCACCTCACTCCCATACACTACATCATCCCACCTCACTCCCATACACTACATCATCCCACCTCACTCCCATACACTACATCATCCCACCTCACTCCCATACACTACATCATCCCACCTCACTCCCATACACTACATCATCCCACCTCACTCCCATACACTACATCATCCCACCTCACTCCCATACTCTACATCATCCCACCTCACTCCCATACACTATATCATCCCACCTCACTCCCATACACTACATCATCCCACCTCACTCCCATACACTACATCATCCCACCTCACTCCCATACACTACATCATCCCACCTCACTCCCATACACTACATCATCCCACCTCACTCCCATACACTACATCATCCCACCTCACTCCCATACACTACATCATCCCACCTCACTCCCATACACTACATCATCCCACCTCACTCCCATAGACTACATCATCCCACCTCACTCCCATATACTACATCATCCCACCTCACTCCCATACACTACATCATCCCACCTCACTCCCATACACTACATCATCCCACCTCACTCCCATACACTACATCATCCCACCTCACTCCCATATACTACATCATCCCACCTCACTCCCATACACTACATCATCCCACCTCACTCTCATACACTACATCATCCCACCTCACTCCCATACACTACATCATCCCACCTCACTCCCATACACTACATCATCCCACCTCACTCCCATCACCACATATCACTACATCATCCTACACCTCACTCCCATACACTACATCATCCCACCTCACTCCCATACACTACATCATCCCACCTCACTCCCATACACTACATCACACTACATCATCCCACCTCACTCCCATACACTACATCATCCCACCTCACTCCCATACACTACATCATCCCACCTCACTCCCATACACTACATCACCCCACCTCACTCCCATACACTACATCATCCCACCTCACTCCCATACACTACATCATCCCACCTCACTCCCATACACTACATCATCCCACCTCACTCCCATACACTACATCATCCCACCTCACTCCCATACACTACTTCATCCCACCTCACTCCCATACACTACATCATCCCACCTCTCTCCCATACACTACATCATCCCACCTCACTCCCATACACTACATCATCCCACCTCACTCCGATATACTACATCATCCCACCTCACTCCCATACACTACATCATCCCACCTCACTCCCATACACTACATCATCCCACCTCACTCCCATACACTACATCATCCCACCTCACTCCCATACACTACATCATCCCACCTCACTCCCATACACTACATCATCCCACCTCACTCCCATACACTACATCATCCCACCTCACTCCCATACACTACATCATCCCACCTCGCTCCCATACACTACATCATCCCACCTCACTCCCATACACTACATCATCCCACCTCACTCCCATACACTACATCATCCCACCTCACTCCCATACACTACATCATCCCACCTCACTCCCATACACTACATCATCCCATACACTACATCACTCCACCTCACTCCCATACACTACATCATCCCACCTCACTCCCATACACTACATCATCCCACCTCACTCCCATACACTACATCATCCCACCTCACTCCCATACACTACATCATCCCACCTCACTCCCATACACTACATCATCCCACCTCACTCCCATACACTACATCATCCCACCTCACTCCCTTACACTACATCCTCCCACCTCACTCCCATACACTACATCATCCCACCTCACTCCCATACACTACATCATCCCACCTCACTCCCATACACTACATCATCCCACCTCACTCCCATACACTACATCATCCCACCTCACTCCCATACACTACATCATCCCACCTCACTCCCATACACTACATCATCCCACCTCACTCCCATACACTACATCATCCCACCTCACTCCCATACACTACATCATCCCACCTCACTCCCATACACTACATCATCCCACCTCACTCCCATACACTACATCATCCCACCTCACTCCCATACACTACACTACACTCAATCCCATACACTACATCATCCCACCTCACTCCCATACACTACATCATCCCACCTCACTCCCATACACTACATCATCCCACCTCACTCCCATACACTACATCATCCCACCTCACTCCCATACACTACATCATCCCACCTCACTCCCATACACTACATCATCCCACCTCACTCCCATACACTACATCATCCCACCTCACTCCCATACACTACATCATCCCACCTCACTCCCATACACTACATCATCCCACCTCACTCCCATACACTACATCATCCCACCTCACTCCCATACACTACATCATCCCACCTCACTCCCATACACTACATCATCCCACCTCACTTCCATACACTACATCATCCCACCTCACTCCCATACACTACATCATCCCACCTCACTCCCATACACTACATCATCCCACCTCACTCCCATACACTACATCATCCCACCTCACTCCCATACACTACATCATCCCACCTCACTCCCATACACTACATCATCCCACCTCACTCCCATACACTACATCATCCCACCTCACTCCCATACACTACACCATCCCACCTCACTCCCATACACTACATCATCCCACCTCACTCCCATACACTACATCATCCCACCTCACTCCCATACACTACATCATCCCACCTCACTCCCATACACTACATCATCCCACCTCACTCCCATACACTACATCATCCCACCTCACTCCCATACACTACATCATCCTACCTCACTCCCATACACTACACAATCCCACCTCACTTCCATACACTACACCATCGCACCTCACTCCCATACACTGCATCATCACACCTCACTCCCATACACTACATCATCCCACCTCACTCCCATACACTACATCATCCCACCTCCCATACACAAACACCATCTCACCTCACTCCCATACACATCATCCCACCTCATTCCTTTACACTACATCAATCCCATACACTACATCATCCCACCTCACTCCCATACACTACATCATCCCTCCTCACTCCCATACACTACACCATCCCACCTCACTCCTATACACTACATCATCCCACCTCACTCCCATACACTACACCATCCCACCTCACTCCCATACACTACATCATCCCACCTCACTCCCATACACTACATCATCCCACCTCACTCCCATACACTACATCATCCCACCTCACTCCCATACACTACATCATCCCACCTCACTCCCATACACTACATCATCCCACCTCACTCCCATACACTACATCATCCCACCTCACTCCCATACACTACATCATCCCACCTCACTCCCATACACTACATCATCCCACCTCACTCCCATACACTACATCATCCCACCTCACACCCATACACAACATCATCCCACCTCACTCCCATACACTACATCATCCCACCTCACTCCCATACACTACATCATCCCACCTCACTCCCATACACTACATCATCCCACCTCACTCCCATACACTACATCATCCCACCTCACTCCCATACACTACATCATTCCACCTCATACACTACATCCCACCTCACACTACATCATCCCACCTCACTCCCATACCATACATCATCCCACCTCACTCCCATACACTACATCATCCCACCTCACTCCCATACACTACATCATCCCACCTCATTCCCATACACTACATCATCCCACCTCACTCCCATACACTACATCATCCCACCTCACTCCCATACACTACATCATCCCACCTCACTCCCATACACTACATCATCCCACCTCACTCCCATACACTACATCATCCCACCTCACTCCCATACACTACATCATCCCACCTCACTCCCATACACTACATCATCCCACCTCACTCCCATACACTACATCATCCCACCTCACTCCCATACACTACATCATCCCACCTCACTCCCATACACTACATCATCCCACCTCACTCCCATATACTACATCATCCCACCTCACTCCCATACACTACATCATCCCACCTCACTCCCATACACTACATCATCCCACCTCACTCCCATACACTACATCATCCCACCTCACTCCCATACACTACATCATCCCACCTCACTCCCATACACTACATCATCCCACCTCACTCCCACCTCACTACCATACACTACATCATCCCACCTCACTCCCATACACTACATCATCCCACCTCACTACCATACACTACATCATCCCACCTCACTCCCATACACTACATCATCCCACCTCACTCCCATACACTACATCATCCCACCTCACTCCCATACACTACATCATCCCACCTCACTCCCATACACTACATCATCCCACCTCACTCCCATACACTACATCATCCCACCTCACTCCCATACACTACATCATCCCACCTCACTCCCATACACTACATCATCCCACCTCACTCCCATACACTACATCATCCCACCTCACTCCCATACACTACATCATCCCACCTCACTCCCATACACTACATCATCCCACCTCACTCCCATACACTACATCTTCCCACCTCACTCCCATACACTACATCATCCCACCTCACTCCCATACACTACATCATCCTCACCTCACTCCCATACACTACATCATCCCACCTCACTCCCATACACTACATCATCCCACCTCACTCCCATACACTACATCATCCCACCTCACTCCCATACACTACATCATCCCACCTCACTCCCATACACTACATCATCCCACCTCACTCCCATACACTACATCATCCCACCTCACTCCCATACACTACATCATCCCACCTCACTCCCATACACTACATCATCCCACCTCACTCCCATACACTACATCATCCCACCTCACTCCCATACACTACATCATCCCACCTCACTCCCATACACTACATCATCCCACCTCACTCCCATACACTACATCATCCCACCTCACTCCCATACACTACATCATCCCACCTCACTCCCATACACTACATCATCCCACCTCACTCCCATACACTACATCATCCCACCTCACTCCCATACACTACATCATCCCACCTCACTCCCATACACTACATCATCCCACCTCACTCCCATACACTACATCATCCCACCTCACTCCCATACACTACATCATCCCACCTCACTCCCATACACTACATCATCCCACCTCACTCCCATACACTACATCATCCCACCTCACTCCCATACACTACATCATCCCACCTCACTCCCATACACTACATCATCCCACCTCACTCCCATACACTACATCATCCCACCTCACTCCCATACACTACATCATCCCACCTCACTCCCATACACTACATCATCCCACCTCACTCCCATACACTACATCATCCCACCTCACTCCCATACACTACATCATCCCACCTCACTCCCATACACTACATCATCCCACCTCACTCCCATACACTACATCATCCCACCTCACTCCCATACACTACATCATCCCACCTCACTCCCATACACAACACTACATCATCCATCACCTCACTCCCATACACTACATCATCCCACCTCACTCCCATACACTACATCATCCCACCTCACTCCCATACACTACATCATCCCACCTCACTCCCATACACTACATCATCCCACCTCACTCCCATACACTACATCATCCCACCTCACTCCCATACACTACATCATCCCACCTCACTCCCATACACTACATCATCCCACCTCACTCCCACTACACTACATCATCCCACCTCACTCCCATACACTACATCATCCCACCTCACTCCCATACACTACATCATCCCACCTCACTCCCATACACTACATCATCCCACCTCACTCCCATACACTACATCATCCCACCTCACTCCCATACACTACATCATCCCACCTCACTCCCATACACTACATCATCCCACCTCACTCCCATACACTACATCATCCCACCTCACTCCCATACACTACATCATCCCACCTCACTCCCATACACTACATCATCCCACCTCACTCCCATACACTACATCATCCCACCTCACTCCCATACACTACATCATACCACCTCACTCCAATACACTACATCATCCCACTCACATCATCATCCACCTCACTCCCATACACTACACATCCCACCTCACTCCCATACATCATCTACATCATCCCACCTCACTCCCATACACTACATCATCCCACCTCACTCCCATACACTACATCATCCCACCTCACTCCCATACACTACATCATCCCACCTCACTCCCATACACTACATCATCCCACCTCACTCCCATACACTACATCATCCCACCTCACTCCCATACACTACATCATCCCACCTCACTCCCATACACTACATCATCCCACCTCACTCCCATACACTACATCATCCCACCTCACTCCCATACACTACATCATCCCACCTCACTCCCATACACTACATCATCCCACCTCACTCCCATACACTACATCATCCCACCTCACTCCCATACACTACATCATCCCACCTCACTCCCATACACTACATCATCCCACCTCACTCCCATACACTACATCATCCCACCTCACTCCCATACACTACATCATCCCACCTCACTCCCATACACTACATCATCCCACCTCACTCCCATACACTACATCATCCCACCTCACTCCCATACACTACATCATCCCACCTCACTCCCATACACTACATCATCCCACCTCACTCCCATACACTACATCA
>NW_027197743.1:0-55404 GCF_038502225.1 Cherax quadricarinatus | reverse complement strand
TTTCTTCCCTGATCTTTGGGCTGGCGTTAACACATCATCAGAATCTGAAAGTGTAACAGAGCGCTTTCGTGTTACACTTTCTACCTGCATTTCGTCGTCCACAGTGCAATCCTGGTGAATTTCCACCTCCACCGTTTGTTTCAGCAAGGCGTCAGTGGCGTCCACTACCAGCTGCACGTCGTGATCCACGTCCGCCGTCGCAGCCTGTCCCAAGTCTAGGGATGGTGCCGTCGCAGGACTCATGCTGTCCTCCGTAAATAATTCGTCTAACACAGAGACAATGGATGTCTCCACATCATTGGCCTGCTCTTCTCGCGAAGCCGTTTCCACCTCTGGGGCTGCCTCCAAAGGAAGCGACACTTCCGGGAGTGTAGCACACACCGTGTTCAGAGACCTCTCAACCTCTTCGCTCCAAGACAATCTTGAGGGTTGCACAGGCGCTTCAGGCACATCTTGCCTTATACCTTCCTCCCCTAAATCCTTGCTCTGTTGTACAACCCTGGCACCTCGTCTCCTTTCACACTGCACCGCCAAATGATCGTATGCTCCACACAACCTACAAGTGCGGCGTTGCCCTGCATAAGTCACAAAAACTTGAGTCCTGAAGTCTTGCAGGATCACATATGAAGGGATTGGATGTCATAATGTCATTTTTACCGAAAAAGTTCCCTCAGGTAGTCCTTCATATGGGCCATCAGGCCACCTCCCTGCTGTAGCCATGTGTATGGTGCCGTAATTACTCAGGGCAGCACGTATATCAGTCGCATCAGCCTCAAAGGGTACATTTCTCACTTTTACCCATGTATAATGGCGGGACACATCGTGTAGCTTCACAGACACAGCCTGGTTAACCACCAGATTGACCTCTTGATACTTGTCGACGACATTCTCGTAAACTTGAGCTGAGCTAAACTTTACAAAGATTCTTGTCACACCATTCATCGCTACACCGCACAAATCCTCGTTGGCGATACCATAGGTGTCTCGGATTATCGCTGGCAATAATATCGCCATTGATGGTCCAAGCACTGCCCCACGAGTTAATTCCAAACACACAGTGTTGACGCGGCGTCTGGCTGCCTGCGCCATGTTGAGAAAATGAAACTGCCACCGAACAGCTATAGAGGGCAGCAGTGTAGAACACGTCCTCTCTACTCAATGGCTGAGAGACGAAATGAAACCAGAAGTTAGGGTAAGTGACGTGAAGTTACGTCAACCCATTAGTATAGTCGTGAAAATGGTAGTAAGTACTTTAGTCAGTGAAGCATTTCTGGTATCCAGCAATAGTTATTTAGATTTACATTAAGATTCGTGGTTTTGACCACTGACAGCCACGTTAAAGAAATATGACAAAACATTTCACAAGTGAACCAGTGATTCTGAGAGAGCTGGTTCGGTCGCTCTGCCTCAACCTTATATGCCAGTGACTTATGAATTTAGTGTTGAGTGAGGTAGTGACAGCAAGTGTGTGCTGCAGTGCGCAATGTTACGTGTTAAGTGTTAGTGATACAGTGTGATATGCAAGGCACAAAGTGTTATTGATATGTGAATAAAATCAAATGGAAGATATAGTGTTGCAGTGTGTAGGATGTCACAAAATAAACTTTGTTTATTATTAGCTATCCTTAGAACGGATTTTTAAGTGATTTTCAATTTGTTTTTCTAATTCCAAATTTTCGTCTTTCATTCATAATGCGAGAAGCCTCATCCGATATGCTTCTAATTTTCAAGACTTGTGTAGTGTAACTAGAGTCAGATTAATGGAACAGTGAACAAGTGCACGTCATCACTGTCTCAAGCTGTTGAAGCCACTTCCTTCATTCTGGCATAGCTCGAGGCCTGGTTACAGACCGGGCGAGGTATGGTTACAGACCGGGTCGCGGGGGCGGTATCCCCAGCAACCTTCTCCAGGTACACAGCTTCAAACAATCATAAAAGTCGCCTCTTAATTCATCGACGACAGTGAAATTCAGGTACGTAGGTGTAGAGTTGATCATTTTATATGTAATATAATGCAGAAAAAGCCACATGAGGATGCAAGTCTTTAGGTCTAGATTTCTCGCACTCTCGTCCGTCGTCACTAACAATGCAGAGCTACATAACCCTTATGGGTTTAGCGCTTAATTATGATAATAATAACAAATAGGAGGAGAAATTCTCTGAGGCAAAGCAGAAGGTGCCACTGAAACCTGTCTTACTTCAGAGAATTTCCTCACTTATCTGTTGCTGTCTTGCAACATTGCATAGCTCCTGACAACGCACGAGAGTGTGAAAGATCTAGATCTAAAGATTTCCATCTCCAAGTGGCTTGTTCTTCACGTTAAGACAGTCTGTCTGCGGCTGCATTGCATATAATGTACAAAAAAAAAGTCATTCGCAGTTTCCTCTTGGGAACGTCTTCAGTATTTAATGCCTGACGCAGCTGACGCAGCTGACACAGCTGACGCAGCTGACAACTTTGAAAATACACGTTAAATTTTGTTTGTGTGTTGGGAAATTTTTCAATATTAATAAAAATGGTTAATGAAAGTACCGATAATTGTTAACTGCCATAACTGGATAATTACTCTTCTGATCAGCTTCAAACTATCACCACTCATGCGGCTTACTGAACACAATATTCGCCATCTTATTGACTAGCAAAAGTCCCGATTTCTTAATTTTATTGAATAAAAAGAAGTTTATATTTAATAACTAAAATGACTCTTTTAATCGACCAAAAAATTATAATGATACATTCTTTATTAATGACGACAGAACATAAGTTTATTAGTAAGTGTAAATTATAATGAATCATTCTGTTTGAATAATGACAGTCCATAAGTTTATTATTAGTAAGTGTAAATTATAATGAATCATTCTGTTTGAATAATGACAGTCCATAAGTTTATTATTAGTAAGTGTAAATTATAATGAATCATTCTGTTTGAATAATGACAGTCCATAAGTTTATTATTAGTAAGTGTAAATTATAATGAATCATTCTGTTTGAATAATGACAGTCCATAAGTTTATTATTAGTAAGTGTAAATTATAATGAATCATTCTGTTTGAATAATGACAGTCCATAAGTTTATTATTAGTAAGTGTAAATTATAATGAATCATTCTGTTTGAATAATGACAGTCCATAAGTTTATTATTAGTAAGTGTAAATTATAATGAATCATTCTGTTTGAATAATGACAGTCCATAAGTTTATTATTAGTAAGTGTAAATTTGAAATATTCCTGAAACTGATACAAAGTTTGGAATCACTTGAATCTGATAATTTACTCCAACGTCTTTTCTGATCGTCTTCAAACTTTCTCCGTTGGTGGATTTTATTAACAAAATGTTTGTTGCTGACTTTGATCTGTGATGATTTTAATTTGCCAAATATACTAATTCCTTATTCCAGTGCAATAACCAAAGAATGTTTCTGATACGAAGTATTTTCTTGATAGATAAGGCACTGTATGGCTGTTAATTGGAATTTTTTTTAAAGCAATTATATGAAAATTAAAAAAAATCCTGAAACAAAAAAGTAAAGTTTATGAATGAGTGTAGAGAATTTTTAATTAAATCTAAACGTAAAGAAAACCTGGGAGTTGTTTTGTGTGTGTCAAGGATAGACTTGATTATTTTCGAACTTCCTGGGCAAAACTTTTTTCTGTCTTAAGTATTTTTTCTTTCTCGAAAACACCTTATTTGATAAGCTTGAAACTTTCATTACTGGAATATTTGCTGGTGTTGGTGGCCTGTGAACAATGATAGAGCATGTGTAGTTAGTTTGTGTGTGATAACTGGAGAAAGTCTCCACCGGAGTTTGTATCAAGATTTCAAGCCTCGTATTTCCTACTACTGTTATTACCAGATGTTCTTAGTGTCATTTTACAAGGTTCGAAAAGGTTATTTTTTCACTTGTATTATTTGTCCTTGATGCTGGTGAGTGGCTCTTGATCTTAAAGGGCCAATTCTTCTCAAGTGAATCGACTCTGAATATCTTCCATTTCACAATTGCAATATAATCCCTATTAGTTTATCGCTATTGACTGACTCATAGACGAAACAAAGCTTATCTTCAGGTTGTGTAGGTGCAAGTGTTGTTGTTTTCTATGTAATAACTGAATAATATATTTAGAGGTCAGCCTGGTCTCTGTAGATGCCTTCTTTTCCCTTTACATTGTAAAATGCTCCAAACTTCAGAATAGCCGTTATTTAAACTGATTCCCTTTTCCCCTTCTCCCTCTTCCCCTTTCCTCCTTTCTATTTCTCCTTTGAGTTTTCGTTCTTCGGCCTTGGGCGTTTTATCCATTATTTCCCCCTTCCCCCTCTTGTGTTCTTGTTCCTACCCTTTGAGGGGCCCCTAGTTCCCTTGCAATGCTCCTCTTTCTTAGACTTTGACTCCACTACTACTACCGCTGCCACTACCTCTACCTCTCTTCCTTTTCTACTACCTCTCTTGTCCCTTCCCTGTCTGCTGGCCTATATATACTCCCTCCTCCTCCTTTTTGTTAGTGTAACTTTGTAAATTGTCCAGGTCGGGCCGAAACGTTATCGTAAGCTCCTCTCTGTGCACGGGTTATTAGTATATTGTTCCAGTCACGGTATTGTGCCCTTTTGCTATTTACGAACCCCGCAGGTCTTATTCTTTCCAACTTTTTTAATGTTCTTCCTTCTTTTAAAGCCCTCTTTCGTTCTTATAAGGCTGTTCTTATTGCTTCCAGGAGTCGTAAGAATCTTGCTGAACAAGTTTTGCCCCCTTCCTTCTGCCATTTCCTGAAACCCAACTCGCTGGGCACTCCCTTTCTTGATCTTGCCCGTCTCCTACTTCAAGAGCTCATTCTCTCTACTAAGTCTCAGGTTGAAGATGCCTTCTTTACTTTCCGTCAGCGTCAACGTGCTCTTTGCCTTTCTTTCACAAGATCTTTATAACCTTCTCACTACCATTTCTTTTCACATTGCTAGCCTGAATTCACAAATACATTCTTCTAAACTACAGAACAAACTTCAACGTCTCATCTCAAATAGCCCTTGGTCTAAATTCTCCCTTACCGACTGCATTACTAATGTCTTCTGTCACACACTCCCAGCATGAGCTTGAACTGCTTGATTTTGGTCTTTCCTTTGCCACTTCACCTGCCCCTCGCGCTGGTATTGACCTGATTAGCTCTTTTGATTCTTTTCGTCAGTCTCCCTCTCGTAATCTTCCTGACTTGTCCACTTTTTGTGGCGCTCTTCTTCCTGCTCTGTATAGTCTGTTGTCTAAGAATTACCACCTTACCTTGCTCTTTCCTCTCTTAAATCTAACACTAACATTATCATCCTCTCCTCTGACAAAGGTAATTCGGTAGTTGTCCTTGATCGCGAGGATTACCTCCGCAAAGCTGATGCCTTGCTCTCTGACTCGCGTACCTAAACATCTCTCGTTTCCAACCCTCTTGATCGCATAAAGAGAACCTAGCACTCTCTTCGATCTCTGTCCTCCTGACTTTGATCTTGTTCAACGCTTTAGTGTCATCTGTCCCTCTCTGACCTATTTCTATGACCTTCCCAAAACTCATAAACCTGATATTCCTCTTCGTCCCATTATATCCTCTAGAGTTTCAGTCTCTTATTCTCTTGCTTCTTGGCTGACCAAAACCCTCACTCCCTTCCTTGGTACTGTTTCTTCTGCCCTCCTTCGTCACTCTCAAGACTTCATTGAACGTGTTCGCTCCCTCCCGACCTGTAAGATGCTTAGTCTTGACATTGATTTCCTCTTCACTAATATCCCTCTTGATGATATCCTTAATTTTCTCAGAGAGAAGGCCAGTTAAGGGTTATTTCACCTCCCTATACCTACTGATGTCTTTCTCGATCTTGTCCGCTTTTGTGTGGACTCAAATTCCTTTTCCTTCCGAGGCATGTACATTCACTACTTTTCTTATCATGCTTTCTCTGTCAAGAAAAGTGTTCTTATTTCCCTCTTTCTCCGAGCTCTCCGCATTTGTGATCCCCAGTTCCTTGAATTAGAAATTTTCACTCTTCGTAGTTCATTTTCCCGTTTTGGCTACCCTTCCCATTTCATAGACTCTGCCTTCTCACGTGGTAAACGGACTTTCTTCTCCCCCAAACACTCTACTCCTGGGAACTCTCCTGTTGTTTGCCTTTCCTGTCTTTCTAATCTCAACAACTCTCTCCGTTTCTTAGACATCAAACTTACTTTTTGCAAAGACTAATACTCTTCTCACCAATCTAGTTCATACTTCTCCTCCCTCTTTAGATGCTCCTGGTGTCTACAATAGTTCTTGTTCCTCTTGTCCTCTTCAGTACTTCGAAACTGGCCGCTCTCTTTCTGAGAGACTCAGTGAGCACAAAAGTAGTGTTAGGCTTGCCGACAACAATAATGCTCTTTTCTCTCATGTTAGAAATCAGTCATCCTATTGACTGGTCTTCTGCTAAAACTGTCTACACTACGTCTAACTTTCACAGTCGCCGTCTGGTTGAATTCTCCCTTATACACAGCTTTCCTCGTATGAATCCTAGTCGTGGCTTTGTCTCTGTAGATGCCTTCCTTTCCCAATACATTGTAAAATGCTCCAAACTTCAGTATACCCGTGACTTAACCTGATTCCTTTTTCCCCATCTCCCTCTTCCTTTTTCCTCTTTTCCTATGGGTTTTCTTTCTTCTACCTTGGGCGTTTGGTCCATTACTATTTTTCCTCCCCTCTGTGTTCTTGTTCCTACCCTTTGTGGGCCCCTAGCTCCCTTGCAATGCTCCTCTTTCTTAATCTTTGACTCCATTATTACTACTACTACCTCTATCACTACCTCTCTTCCTCCTATCTACTACCTCTCTTGTCCCATCCCTCTCTGCTGGCCTATATATACTGCCTCCTTCTCTCCTTTTTGTTAGTGTGACTTTGTAAATGCTACAAGTCGGACCGAAACATCGTCGTAAGCTAGTGTCTCCTATGTACGGGTTATTTTTTTTATTCCAGTCACAGTATTGTGCCTTTTTGTTATTATGTATTTGTTTATATGTTGTATACATACATATTAAAATTTGACAAAAATACATTTCGTTAACGGAACACAGAGCATAAATATACAGGTGTCATTAATTTTTTGAATACTGGGCCAATATTTTTTTTTTATATTTTATTTAAAATACAGTATACATGGAAATTTTATATAATAAGACATCATATAACTAAACAGAGAACTACCGGAACATATCTTAACCACAAAATAATTATATACCAAAACCTGACAGTCTTATTCATTTTATATATGAAATTTTATATACAAAAACAATTTCATGTAAACTAATGCATTGCACACTCCATGGCACTATGATTATATAAAAAAAATTATATACAAAAACAATATCATATAAACTAATATATTGTACACTCAATGGTACTAGGTTATACAAAATAACTATCAGAAACCTACATGACTCTTGAAATTTACACATGCTGTTCTTTATTTTTGGTTTTGCATATATTGAAAAAGGAATCAAAACTTGCAAAAAACCCTTTAATAATTAACATAAGACTTTCACAGATCTAGCATGCATGATTACATATGAGGAAACACTAAGACTCCTAATACCCCGACCAACCCGGTATTTAGTTTCTCAAACTAATTATAAACCCACAAAAAGTATACCTTGCCTGTATACAGTGATATTAGTAAAGGTGCTTAAATGAACATCAACTGACTATTATGCATCATAAATGAAATAAAAAAAATACATGTGATATCACTGGGTGTGGGAACAACATCCCACAAAAGCTGCTGTCCAAGGAACTTGAATGTCCATAGATTACAATATAGAACATTATACATCTCAACCCTCCCCCCTCACAGCGGTGACCGCTACTACATATACAAAAACAATCTCAGGCAAATGACACTTTTTGCCCTTCATCAAAAGTTTACAATCATCACCAAAAGGTCTGCTTATGAACATTTCCCTTAAAGGCCAGTATAACGTTGTACTTTTAGCGGTGACATCAGCGTGGCTTCCGCTTACAAAAGACTAAACTAAACCTAACGGGAATTTCAGGAAAGACCCAACATACTTCACCAAACCCCGGCCATAGTCAGAACCAATTCAGTCTTGTTAGAGGCTGGAACATATACTGAATATTGCTTTTTATCTGTATTATCAAAATGTATGACCATTTTATGATTAATCCAAGATCTCAGTGCCACACAACGCCACAACCATACACACACAGACGCACGGAACCATTCATAATACATACACGTCACTCCCTAAACCCCACCCTCTACCCTGAAGTCTCTAACATACCGTTTGGTGCTACCACGGGGGGAGTCCAGCCCCCCGTTGCCTTACCCCACCCGCAGTTGCAGCAACAGTTTAACAGTAAGACTTCGATACTTTGCAGGAAAACTATTATCCCAACTTCTACCATATACGAGTTTATTTCTGCAATACGTTCTGTAGATACCTGCCGCAATTGCCCTGATCCTAACTGATCCCCCGGTTTCCCGCATACCCCACGAGATAAAGAGGAAATCAGCCACCACGTACATTATTGCTCTTCGTACCTCACTTGAAACTCCACTAACGTCCAATGTTAAGGCCCGTAAGGTTGAAATACTTCCCCCACTAAGAAAATCTAAAACCCGCCCCAGCCACGAACGAACTTTGTCCAATATTACAACCTCGGATTTCAAAGGGCCTGTTATCCCAGGTGTAATGGGAGCAAATAAACACAGTAGAAAAAGTTTAGACTTATTTTATCCTTCACCAATTATAACAGCAATATGTACACTATGTACAGTGATAAATATAGTGCACTCCACGGTAAGCAAGGCAGAAATAGAAGCCACAAGATAGCAGACCGTGCTTCAACCAGCTCTAGAATGGGAATGACAAGGGCAGACAGGAGAGCGGTATCCACATAACCTCTGCGATTGTCAATCCCACCTTCTTATTGGCTAGAACCTGGTCACTAGTTGAACGATGGGGCCCCATCATCAACTCTTAGCAACCTGGTTCGCTGGTTGGGGGAGATAGCCTGTAAATGAGGGTGTGTCCATGCGCCGAATAAAGGTTACGTACTCTTTGCATGCCACACCCCCACCCCCGAGAAGGCTCAGGATTAGGCTGCCACCTCCCAGTGGTAACCGTGCCGCCATGGCACCAAATAATGGGACCGCCTATCCTCTCCACCATCCAACTCTTAGATAGAGCTCAGCTTTCCTAGTGACCAAAAGCCAAACCCTAAACTCAGAGTGAGACAGCAGTCAGATAGGCCAACATAGGTCCAAGATACAAGCGGACGGTAGCCCGTATCCCCTCACTAAAAAAAAACCCCCACATCAGGGGATAAAAAAAAGAGCTTGAAAGGGGGGTTACCACAAATACATCCTAACCTAAATAAAATATTAAACTAGACTCTTGACAAAGAGTCTGCCAACACATTTTCTTTGCCGGCAATATAATTTATTTTCAGGTTGTAGGGCTGCAGCCTGAGCGTCCAACGCATAAGCCTTGTGTTGTGATTCTTCATGGCTTGGAGATAGACTAACGGGTTGTGATCACTGTAGACTGTGACCACCTGCGATGTCTGGCCCACATAAACATCGAAATGCTCCAAAGCCATTACCAGCGCGAGGGCTTCTTTTTCAATGGTAGAGTAAGCTCTCTGATGTGGCTGGAACTTAGCTGAAAAGTATGCGATTGGCTGCAGCTCCTTGTTCCCGATTTGTAATAGTACCGCCCCAACCCCAGACTCACAAGCATCAACCTGTAATGAAAAAGGTTTGGAGAAGTCTGGAGACAGGAGAATGGGTGCAGAGCACAATAATCTTTTTGCTTTATTAAAAGCAGTGTTACAATCTGACGTCCAATTAAAGGGAACTTTATGACTGGTAAGAGAGGTAAGAGGGGCTACAATATCTGAGAAATTCTTACAGAATCTTCTGTAAAATCCTATCATGCCTAGGAAACGTTGAAGAGATTTCCTATCATGAGGAACTGGATAATCTTTAATCGAAAGAACTTTAGCAAGTTTAGGTGCAACATTACCACTACCTACTTCATGGCCTAGAAAAGTGATAGTGGCCTGGCCAAAGGAAGATTTAGATAAATTAACTGTTAATTGGGAATTCTTAAAGGTCTCAAACAGAGCTTTAAGTCTAAGTAGGTGTTGATCCCAAGTATCAGACACCACAACAATATCATCTAGGTATGCTGCCGTGCCTTCAAGTCCTTTAATAGCCTGATGGATGAGTTTCTGGAATGAAGAGGGGGAATTTTTCATTCCGAAGGGGGTAACTGTATACTGATAATGACCTCCTGGAATCACGAAGGCAGAGATTTCCTTCGCCTTATCTGTCAAAGGTACCTGATAGTAACCTTTAAGGAGATCTAATTTGGACACAAAAGTAGCCTTACCCACAAAGTCAATTACGTCATCCAGACGAGGAAGAGGGTAAGCATCTGTGATTGTGACCTCGTTCACTTTACGGTAGTCTGTGCACATACGAAACCCTCCATCAGCCTTTTTTACTAGGATGCACGGTGAAGCCCATGGACTAGATGACTCCTCCACTAAACCATGTTCTAACAAGAAGTCTACTTCCTGCTGAAGTAGCCTTTGCTTTTCAGGATTAGCTCTGTAGGGGGAGAGTTTAATTGGTTTAGATTTTCCCACATCTACATCATGGTAACCTAACGTACATTTTTTCGGCACATCCGAAAAAATATTAGGATATGACTGTAGAAGCTCAGTTAAATTGGTTGCTTGTATTTCAGATAATCCAGCCATTAAAGGGCTAGGATCCTTGAGGAGGATAGAATTTGAAAGTTTAGTATTAATTTCAGAGATAGAGTGCAAAGAGTCAGAGTCGTCCTCAGAGGTAGAGGACAGAGTCATTACTGGGACTTTATCTGGTGTATGAAAGGCCTTGATTTGATTAATGTGGTAAGTTTTTGTTTTTGAGGTCATCAATGGGAGCTACTACATAATTTAAATCAGATAATCTACTTACTATC
This sequence comes from Cherax quadricarinatus, assembly GCF_038502225.1. Lineage (NCBI taxonomy): Eukaryota > Metazoa > Arthropoda > Malacostraca > Decapoda > Parastacidae > Cherax > Cherax quadricarinatus. The sequence continues at coordinate 44,403 of NW_027197743.1, read as the reverse complement.
TGCATAGGTCCCGTAAATCTAGCTTTCAAGGTGTGGCCAGGTATAGGTTCCTGCACCAACACCTTGTCTCCTGGATGGAAGGAGCGGAATTGTGCACTTTTGTCATACCTCTGTTTCATCTTACTTTGAGCTATCTTTAGGTTAGCCGTGGCCAACTCACGTGCCACCTGCAACCTTGAAGACGGGTTGTAGAGTGCTGAGCTTACGTCTTCTCCCATCCATCCTTCTTTGAGCACCCGAAGAGGACCTCGTACATTGTGCCCAAAGATCAGCTCAAACGGACTATACCCTGTAGACTCTTGCACCGTCTCCCGTACTGAGAACAGCAACAAAGGTAGAGATTCATCCCAATCTGTCGGAAAGTGCATGCAAAAACTTCTCATCATTGTTTTTAATGTCTGGTGGAATCTTTCCAAGGCGCCTTGGGACTGAGGATGATAGGCAGTGGATAAGTTGTGAATTATCCCTAACCTAGTTAATACTTCCCTAAATGCTTTGGCAGTGAAGTTAGTACCTTGATCACTTTGTATAGTTTTAGGAATGCCAAAACAAGAAATGAATTTTGTTAAAGCTTTGAGAATAGCTTTAGTATTGATACTACGCATTGGGATCGCTTCAGGGTATCTGGTTACTTTATCCATAATTGTAAATAAATACTGATTTCCAGACTTTGACTTAGGTAGTGGACCTACACAATCTATAATTAAATCTGCAAAAGGTTCTCCATCAGCAGGTATGGGTTGGAGAGGTGCAGGTTTAATGGAATGTCCAGGTTTTCCAACTTGCTGACATTCTCGGCAACACCTAATATGATTCTTCACATCTTTCTTTAATTTTGGCCAATAAAATTCTTTTGTGATTCTATACAAGGTTTTTGTAATTCCTAAGTGACCTCCTAATGACGTATTATGAGCTATATTTAATATCTGAGGTCTATACTTGGTTGGAACCACTAACCTGTCGTATAATTGCCGGCCCTCTTTCTCCTTACCAGTCTCAGTGCAAACCAAATAATCATTTTTAACTTCATACTTGACTGGATGACCCCAAGAGGATTTACCCATGGCTGCCTGAAAAGCGAATTTTAAAGAAGGGTCCTTTCGTTGTTCCTCCCGGAAGGACAGTCCCTCGGGCATGGAAACAGAGACATCTGGTAATCCTGCAACCTGGGAATAGGAAGGCTTGATCGGGGTCTGTTCACTTGATTTACGAGACTCCGGCCGGTGTGTCTCATAAAACAACGTGGCTATTCCGAGATCGGAGTCGTCCAAGGATAGGTCAACATTCTCCCCAGACAACCCTTGGGATGTTGCCCGAGTTATGGCCAACACTGGAGAAGCATTAATCATTATAGGTTCAGGACACGAAGTAACAGTAGTAATGTTATTACCCAGTAATAACATGGCATTTTTCATGGGAAATCCTTTTGAGATACCTACAGTCAAGTACCCAGTGTAATATTTGCACTGTACATAAATTTTATGCAAAGGAACTGCATATATAGCTCCTCCATAGGCTTCCAATAAAACGGAGGAATTCAAGGAAGTATTCTCTGAAAGGGGTAATATTCCTTCTCTGACAAGTGAGCAATATGCTCCAGTATCTCTAAAGGTATTTACTTTAGTTGGTTCTGAGTTTTCCTGAAGGGAAATAAGACTTTCGCAATAATAAGGGGCCATACCTTTTTCTACTTCTCTAGGGGACATGTTACTAGGGATATTAGAGATTTTCCCGATGGGTTGAGGTTTTTGGGGGCAGTTGGAACTGATGTGACCTACTTTATTGCACCTGAAGCAGACGACAGGCTTGCCCTTTACTCCCTGATGACGTTGCAAGTGGTGTCGTTCTGGCTGGTGCCTCTCTGGATATTGTTGTCGAGATGCTCCATAAGTAGTTTGCCTCTCCGCAGGGGGACCATATGTTGAGAAACGTGGCTCACCAGGTGACTTGGTTGGATGACGTAGACGCTCTCCCTCCGGCTGGCACTTCATTCTCCAATGTTGTCGATCTCTGCTCACGCCAGACTGTTGAAAAGAGAGACGGGACCGCTCGGACAAGGAGCGGTTCGTTTCGAAGGTATCAGCCAACCTGGCCGCCTCCAATGCAGTGGTTAAGTCACGATCCTGCAGAAAGACACGAACCTCTGGTCCCACAGACTCCAGCAGGTTATCAATCAGAATAAGCTGCACCAGCTCCTCAAAGTTAGAGACACCACTCGCTTTATACCAGCTGGTAAAAGCTTTGGTTTGCTGTCTCACAAAGTCCACCAGGGATTGACCAAGCTGCCGCCTGTTCAATTTGAAGGTCTTACGATATTTAGCTGGGATACATGTATATGCTCCCAACACTGTGGTCTTCACTACTTGATAATCAGAGAATTCAGCGTCAGTTAATACCGACGTAAATTCCTGTGCCTTACCCAATAATGCTGTATGAACCAACGCTGCCCAGTGCTGTTCCGGCCACCTCAAGGCTCGAGCCTGATTTTCGAAGCTTTCGAAAAATTGCTCTGGTTCGGCCTCATTGAAGCGGGGAACAAGCTGTACTGCTTTTTGTAAACTGAAATCGTTTACAGAATGCGAAAACTGCCTCCTTTCTCTTTCCCTATCAAATTCTTCCCTTGCGAATGCTCTCTGTTCCCTAGTTTGCTCCAGCGTGATTTTTGCCAGCTCAAGTGCCAACGACGCTGATTTACCTTGAGACAACCCAGCTGCACCATACTGACCTTTTTGCTCCGTAGGTGTATCATCTTCCTCATGCGAGAACATACGAGTTTTTTCCCCAGCTCCCGTAGAGGGAGGAGTTTGATGTGCCATCTCTTCTTCAATAAGTATGTCAGCAATAAGTGAACGCAGTTGCGCAGCTGTGAGAGTGCGTTTATAGGGAATGCCAATGGAACGAGCAATTTGCCAACAACGCTGTAGGGACAATTTAGGTAGGTTATGCGAAGTATATGCCGACACCAGGCGTCTGACTCGTCTAGGTGGCATAAGTTATTCGCTATGCACAGTACGAATACCCCAACGTACCACGTTAATTTGCAGAACACGCTTAGCTATGCACAGTACGATTGCAGAATACGCATACAAGCAAAGCCGACTGCACACAAGATTGACCGTAGCGAAGCGAGCACACTGAACAAGCTAGTAGCGAGCTGTTGAACGATCACACAATAGCAAGGCTGATCATAAGCAACTGACACGCAAAATTTGTAAAGCGAAGCGAAACAGCAAGCTACACAATGTTCCTGCTACAAGCTTCACCCTAAGCTCAACCGTTTCTCTAAGTCCAGCTCCCGGACAGGCCCCCATATTACAACCTAGGATTTCAAAGGGCCTGTTATCCCAGGTGTAATGGGAGCAAATAAACACAGTAGAAAAAGTTTAGACTTATTTTATCCTTCACCAATTATAACAGCAATATGTACACTATGTACAGTGATAAATATAGTGCACTCCACGGTAAGCAAGGCAGAAATAGAAGCCACAAGATAGCAGACCGTGCTTCAACCAGCTCTAGAATGGGAATGACAAGGGCAGACAGGAGAGCGGTATCCACATAACCTCTGCGATTGTCAATCCCACCTTCTTATTGGCTAGAACCTGGTCACTAGTTGAACGATGGGGCCCCATCATCAACTCTTAGCAACCTGGTTCGCTGGTTGGGGGAGATAGCCTGTAAATGAGGGTGTGTCCATGCGCCGAATAAAGGTTACGTACTCTTTGCATGCCACATCCAAGGTATCACAAAAGTAGACAGCATGAAAAGCTGTTTCTTCGAGACCGCAACGCAAGCAATCTGCCTCCCTTACCAAACCCATCCTATGTAAGACCGATTTTGATGCTAAAATCCCCATGACAAATCTGTACACCAATTCACGAACCCTTGGTGCCAACTTAAGTTTACAAAATCCATCCCATATTTCCCCCCAATTATACAGCGGAAAAGCAGACCATCCCTGTACAATTTCTCCACGACAACATATGCTGACCATTTGCCCCACCCGGATCCGTTGCGCATTTCTCAACTTCAACAACAAACGCAGCATATCCTCACACTCTATTAATCCCCTGCCGCTCCACCATTTATGCATTTCGATCATTACCCGACCCACCCGGATGCCCTTCTCACCGCCCGCCCTGAGGAACCGCTGCTTTACATAGAGAGCCTTCACCCGTGGCCCCAAAGCCAAGAGACCTAAACCCCCATGACGAACATGGGTCATGACAACCTCCCGACTTAACCAAGCTCTCCCGAAACCCCAAACATAACGTAAGACCCTTCTCTGCAGTTCCTGAATATCCATATCTCTTAAAGGGTACACCGCGGCCACACCCCATACTTTACTATAAACAAGTGTATTAACCACCACTGTCCTCTGTTGCAACGAGACATCCCCAGCTCTTAACCCCCGAAGTCGATCTAAAGCCTTGTTAACCACCAATTCAGAGTTTACCCTTCGGCTCTCCCTCTCATCTGCCATGTACACGATACCACATATTCTAAGTTGCACCACGACTGACCACCCATACCTTTCGCCCAACCTCCCCCCCACCCATGTACCCACCTCCAATAATTTCGATTTTGCCTTATTGGCGCACATGCCTGACTCTGCCCCAAAAAACTCAACAATCCATCCCACGATCTGCAAATCCTCCTCCCCTTTTAACAAAATTGTGGTATCATCTACGTACCCGACCACACGTGGTGCATGGTCAATGCTCAGCGTTCCACACCTCAAACCACCATCCACCAGCTCATAAAAGGGGTTTTGCATACAAGCAAAAAGCAGCTGGGAGAGGGGGCACCCTTGCCTCAAACCCCTTTCCATACGGACCGGCTGCCCCAATTTACCGTTTACCTGTACGCGTACCATAGCCGTGACATACAAGGTATCAACCCATTTGACAATCCCCTCCCCAAAACCCTGCTTCAATAAAATAAGCCTCAATAAATCCCTATCAACACAGTCATAAGCATTTTGCCAGTCAAGCCCGAGGACACCCCCCGCTTGACATTCCTCCAAAAACTCCCGAATACGTACATGTCCGTCCCTCATGCTCCTACCTGGTATGCCTAGCTGTCCCTCGTGAATAACCGACCCCATAACCTTCCTCATTCTGTTTCCTAAAACTTTTGCAAAGATTTTATAGTCAGAGCACATAAGAGATATTGCTCTATATGCACTCAGACCCATCCCCCCTCCCTTTTTGGGCACCAACACAACTACCCCCGTACTTTGTGACATACCTAACCTCCCCTCCGTGAGCATGCAATTTAATACATCAACCAAACAATGCTTAATACTTCCCCAATGCGCCCTATAAAAATCATTCGAAATGCCATCTATACCTGGTGCCTTTCCTTTACTCATAATAAAAATCGCCTCCTCTACCTCCTCCACTCGAATTCTACCTTCTAGTACCGTTCTATCCCTGTCACTTATAACTTTTCTGAAATCCCTCCTCACCAGGCCACCCGCCTGGACCCCCCCTACTCCCCTCCGTAGTTTTTCCCCAAACCATAGATCAGCATAAAAACTCAAGCTGTCCGTGGTGAGAAGTACTTGACCCGGCAGGTAACCACCCAAACCCGTGCATACTTCCAATTGCAAGAGGGACGTCGCCTGTTGCCTGACCCTAAATTTGCGCAAGACACAACCCGAAGCTTTGTCACCCCATAACACTTCTTCCATACCTGCTCTGACTCTAACCGCATTGAAACGTTCATTGTGAATTTCTGCAAGTCGACTACGAAGATGTTCAATGTCGTCATACCGACTACTACTCCCGCCCCCCACATAGTAATCATTTAGCTGCCCCTCCAGATAGTTTTGCAGCCCATACCTCCACCTCGCCTCCTCTTTTCCCCGCTTCTTATAATAACTCGCTATTCCAGGTTTGGCACGCGTTTCCCACCATTCCAACAAACATTCACCTACCCGTCGCGTTTCCCAAATATTCTTCCACCAGTCCTGAAAAGCTGACCCATCCCCCTCCCCCTCCAATAGCCGCACGTTCAGTTTCCAATAACCTGGATGAACCCTGGTCATTCCATCCCAGTTCAAGTCCGCTAGCACTGCACGGTGATCTGAAAACCCCACATCAAAGGTCTGTACGTGCCCAACTCTAATCCCTTGTGTTACATAAAGTCTATCCACCCCCCACCCACCCCGCCCCACCACATCATAAACCCCTGCATCCCCCAGCAGATTCCGTAAGACAGGTAAAACGCACCCCGCCCCCCGCGGCTCAACATCGCCATGGCGGATAACGCAATTCCAATCCCCACCCATGACGGTAATGAACGGAAAACCCCGAGTGTAAAACGTTAAAGCCTCCCTCACAAATTCTACTTTAACTTTAGTGTTGCTTTCCGCTGGCATGTAAACGCCAATAAAACAAACCCTCACCTCACCCCAGTACCCATCTACCCTCACCACCCTCCCACCTCCCCCCTCCTCCCATCTTAAGACACGCCAAGGGCTGGACTCCTTCACTGCTATAGCTACCCCACCCTTTAATTTTAAAGAACTGCTAACATACATTCGGTAGCCTTTTAACCGTAACTCTCGCCCAAACTTATAATTGTGTTCTTGTATGAAACATACGTCCACAGCATATCTGCGCAAGAACCACTCCATCCACACACACTTAAACTCTGCCCGCAGACCATTTACATTGATGGTAACACACTTGAATTCACAAAAGGAGGTTTTCCTCTATGCTTGTGGGTCTTTCCCGTTCCTACATGTACATTACACTGACCTTCTTTGACCTTTGTCTTCCCAAGGCATCCCTCACCCCCCCGTGCCCTCCCCACATGCTGGGCGCTTGCCCCAACCCCGTCTGCAGGAGGCGCCTCAGCCACTTTCGACCATAATTTTTTCCCTGGACGCTGTCCCGGTGTCAGGACCTCGTCCATATCCGACACTCCTGCCGTCCGTTTGCGGGAACCAACTTCCACACACATCTCCTCACCAGACAAAGCCTCCTGGTGAACTTCCACCACCACCTCGTGCATCCGTGTCATTGTAGGCACGTCCAGATCTCCCATCTTTGGCGAATCATCCTTCACCACTTCTTGACTCTCCGGTGAAACGTCTGGGCTATGCTCTGCCCCATCCAGGAGATCGTTTAGCACGTTCTCCAGCAAACTTTCCTGTGACAACCCCACAGGCTCCGTAGGCCCCACAGGTGGCGTGGGCATGTTTGTAGTGTCCACCGACAGGGTGACGCACGCCATAGACCGCATCTCCTCTTGTTGTACTTCCTCACTCCAAAGCTTAGGTCCTTGTTCAGGCGAGGGACCAGTCTCCAGATCAAAGGCCTCGGTTCTTAGGACCACAGGAGAAGGTTCCCGGATACGTACAACCAGGCGTCTGGAGCACTGAGCAGCCATATGGTCATACGAGTTGCATAACCTGCATGTCTTACGTTGGCCCGCATAGTGAACAAAAACTTGGGTCCTGTAGTGCTCTAGATAAACGTAAGATGGAATCGGCTGTTTTAATGTCATCTTTAGGGTGCAGGAGCCTTCCGGGAGCCCCTCGTATGGGCCCTCCCTCCATACTCCCTTGGTCGCTGCATGTACCGTGCCGTATTTACCAAAAACTTTCCGAATAACATACTCCTCCGCCTCGAAAGGCACGTTCCTTACTTTGACCCAGGTGACGTATGTGGAGACGTCATGCAGACATACCTCTACGGCTGAATTCACCGCCATTTTCCTCTCTTGAAAAGCTTCCACAATCTTGGAGTAAAAGCTGGCATTTGCGAATTTTACAAAAAACCTCGACATCCCATTGAGAGCCACACCATATAATTCCTCAGTGGGGATGCCATAGACGTCGCGAATGATGGTAGGCAACAAGACATGCATCGTTGCACCACTGAGAGAGCCACGAATAAATTCCACACAGACCGTGTTTACTCTTCTACCTTGACGATCCGCCATCTTGCGTACTGTAGTACACGGTTCGCCACCAGGTGTAAGCAAGAGCAGGCTCAGAAAGCGTCCTCTCAGTCCGCAGGTTGAGAGACGAATGATATTGGGCCAATATGTGCTTTACACCTGGGTATTTTATTATTTAAAATTTTCAGCATTAGCCTTAAATATCCACTCTCTGGAGAGACTTAGAATGAAGGGAGATATCACTGAAGTGTAAAAGTGGATGACGAGCATTAACAAAGGAGACATTAATAAAGTAATGAGGGTGTCGAACCAGGTAATAACCAGAAATAATGGACTTAAATTGGATAAATTTAGATTTAGAAAGCACAGAGTTGTGGATGCGTGGAACAATCTTCCCAGTAGGCTGATCGAGGCTAGGACCTTGGGTAGTTTTAAAAAGAGATTGTACAAATATATGAGTGGGAGGGGCTGGGTTTGATTTGTGTCATTGGGTACGGCAGTAAATTCTTAAGTAGCCTTGGGTAGAGGTCATTTTGATAAGGACTTGCCTTGCATGGGCCAGTAGGCCTTCTGCAGTGTTCCTCCATTCTTATGATCTGCTCCGGCCGCAGCCGGAGCAGATCATACATTCGCCAGGAGAGAAGTTCAGACGCAAGTCTTGGGCCAGATGGTGACCTGTCACTAGCTTCCGAAGGATTGCCGGAATTTGTCCGTGGAGTACCATTTGCAGCTCCCTTTCGCGGGCAGCCCTTTGAAAAGGACACGGTGAGTCTTCAGTCCGTGGTGTAGCAATTAGCTACAATCGTCGTAGATGCCATGTAACTGGAGCACAGCACGTCTTTTAAATAATTATGTGCTCGATTTTAAATATGTGCTCGATTTTAAATAATTATGTGCTCGATTTTAAATATGTGCTCGATTTTAAATAATTATGTGCTCAATTTTAAATAATTATGTGCTCAATTTTAAATAATTGTGTGCTCGATTTTAAATAATTATGTGCTCGATTTTAAATAATTATGTGCTCGATTTTAATTAGTGCTCGATTTTAAATAATTATTTGTGCTTGATTTTAAATAATCATTTGTGCTCCATTTTAAATAATTATTTTCTCTCGGTTTTTACACAAGGAGACACTAACAATATCCCAGTAATTAATTTTTGTAGTGGGCCAGAAGAAGATAAATTATGTAACATCACAGTCACTAGTGATATGGTTATGAAACACATAGACCGACTGAAGCAAAATAAGTCGCTTGACCTAATGAGCTTTTTTCAAGGGTTCTTAAGGAATGCAAAATGGACCTTTGTGAGCCATTAATATTTTTAATTTTTCTCTTCAAACAGGCGTAGTGTCTGATATGTGGAAGATGTCTAATGTATTTCCTAATTTTAAAGCAGGGGACAAGTCGTTACCGTCAAATTACCGCCCAATAAGCCTGACCTAAATTATAGGCAAATTAATAGTCAATTACAGCTGAAATTATAAGAAGCCATCTGGATAAGCATAATCTGATTAATGATACTCAGCATGGATTCACGAGAGGCCGTTCTTGTCTAACCAATTTATTAACTTTCTTCAGTAAAGCTTTTGAGGCTGTTGATCACGATAATGAATTTGATATTATTTACTTAGATTTTAGTAAGGCTTTTGATAGAGTTCCGCACCAAAGACTGTTAAAGAAAGTGGCAGCTCATGGCATTGGGGGAAAAGTGCTCTCGTGGATCGAGTCATGGCTCACAGACAGGAAGCAGAGAGTGTCCATAAATGGGGGTTAAATCCGAGTGGGGATCTGTAACAAGTTGTTGTTTATATATATCAATGATCTTGATGAGGGAATTACTAGTGAAATGAGCAAATTCGCCGATGACACAAAGATAGGCAGGATAATTGATTCAAACGTAGATATCAGGGAACTTCAGGAGTATTTAGACAAACTTAATACCTGGTCAGCAAAGTGGCAGATGCAGTTCAATGTAGATGAATGCAAGGTTCTGAAGCTCGGGAGTGTCCATAACTTAGCCATACAGATTGTGAAAAGCACTTGGGGGTTATGATAAGCAGCAACCTTAAACCAAGACAGCAATGCCTAAGCGTACGTAATAAGGCAAATAGATTACTGGGATTTATATCAAGAAGTGTAAGCAACAGAAGTTCAGCGGTTATATTACAGCTTTATACATCATTAGTAAGGTCTCACCTAGATTATGCAGCTCAGTTCTGGTCTCCATATTACAGAATAGACATAGACATAAATTCGTTAGAAAACATTCAGCATAGAATGACTAAATTAATACATAGCATTAGAAATCTTCCTTATGAAGAAAGATTGAAGACCCTTAAATTGCATTCACTTGTTAGAAGAAGAATGAGGGAAGACATGATCGAAGTGTATAAGTGGAAAATGGGTATTAATAAAGGTGATATAGATAAGGTCTTGAGGATGTCTCTCCAATAGAGAACCCGCAGTAATGGATTTAAATTAGATAAGTTTAGATTTAGAAAGGACATAGGAAAGTATTGGTTTGGAAATAGGGTAGTTGATGAGTGGAACAGTCTACCTAGTTGGGTTATTGAGGCTGGGACTTTGGGTAGTTTCAAATTTAGGTTGGATAAGTACATGAGTGGGAGGGGTGGGATTTGAGTGGGACTTGCACATCAGAGCTTATTTCTTGGGTGGCATTGAAAATTGGGTTGGGCAAATGTTAGTTAGTGGGATGAATTGTAAAGGACCTGCCTAGTATGGGCCAACAGGCCTGCTGCAGTGTTCCTCTTTTCTTATGTTCTTATGTTCTTACTAAACCTAAACTTGTCTAATTTGAATCCATTACTGCGGGTTCTCTCTTGGAGAGATATCCTCAAGACCTTAGCTATATCCCCTTTATTAATACCCATCTTCCACTTGTACACTTCGATCATGTCTCCCCTCATTCTTCGTCTAACAAGTGAATGTAAATTAAGGGTCTTCAATCTTTCTTCATAAGGAAGATTTCTAATGATAAGTATTAATTTAGTCATCCTACGCTGAATGTTTTCTAACGAATTTATGTCTATTCTGTAACATGTAACTGGGCTGCATAATCTAGGTCAGGCCTAGGTGAACAAGGGATAACAATAACTACTTACTAATAGGTGAACAAGTGATAACAATAACTACTTGCTACTAGGTGAACAAGTGATAACAATAACTACTTACTCCTAGGTGACAAGTGATAACAATAACTAGGTGAGCAAGTGATAACAATAACTACTTATTACTAGGTGAACAAGTGATAACAAAAACTACTTATTACTATGAGAACAAGTGATAAAAACTAGGTGAACAAGTGATAACAATAACTAGGTGAACAAGTGATAGCAATAACTACTTATTACTAGGTGAACAAGTGATAACAATTACTTACTACTAAGTGAACAAGTGATAACAATAACTAGGTGAACAAGTGATAACAAGTTTGTAACTTTTAAAAACATTTGAAATTTTGGAGTTTCCAGAGAAAATGGAGATACTTAGTGCTTACTGAGCTCACGGAGAATGTAAACAAACAGGGTGGGGCACGGTGACCGTATTAGAAAGTCAGGTTGGGGGAGCCGTATAGCGAGTTTTGGTCATAATTTGAAATGACCGTATTAGTGGAACGCCGTAAAGTAAAACGCCGTAAAGTGAAACGCCGTAAAGCGGGGCCCTACTGTAAATTAGACAAGACCGGCCTCTTGTGAATCCATGCTGAGTATCATTAACCAAGCTATGCTTATCGAGATGGCTTCTTATAATCTCAGCTACAATTGACTCTGGTAATTTGCCTACAATTTAGGTCAGGCTTATTGGGCGGTAATTTGACGGAAACGATTTGTCCCCTGTTTTAAAAATAGGAATTACATTAGCCATCTTCCACATATCAGACACTACACCTGTTTGAAGAGATAAATTAAAAATATTAGTTAATGGTTCACAGAGTTCCATTTTGCATTCCTTAAGAACCCTTGAAAAAACCTCATCAGGACCCGGCTACTTATTTTGCTTCAGTCTGTCTATCTGCTTCACAACCATTTCACTAGTGACTGTGATGTTACATAATTTATCTTCTTCTAGCCCACTATAAAAATTAATTACTGGAATATTGTTAGTGTCTTTCTGTGTAAAAACCGAGAGAAAATAATTATTTAAAATCGAGCACATTTCATTCTCTTTGTCAGTAAGATGCCCATAGTTATTTTTAAGGGGACCTATCTTATCTCTAACTTTTGTTCTATAGACCTGGAAAAAACTTTTGGGTTAGTTTTCGAATCCCTAGCAGCTTTAATTTCATAGTCCCTTTTAGCTTTTCTTATCCCCTTTTTAATGTCAATATACTGATTCATAAGATGACCCTCACCTCTTCTGATACGCCTATAAATTCCTTTCTTATGCCCTAGTAGATATTTCAGCCTATTATTCATCAATTTTGGGTCATTTCTATTTGATCCAATTTCTTTATACGGGACAAACGTTCTTTGAGCAGCATGTATAGTGTTCAGAAAACTGTCACATTGATAGCTCTTTTCGTTACCCCAGTCAACAGATGATAAGTGTTCTCTAAGCCCATCGTAATCTGCTAAGCGAAAATCTGGGACTGTTACTGAGTTATCGCTACTATCGTACTTCCATTCAATGCTAAATGTAATTGATTTGTGGTCGCTAGCACCCAGTTCCTCTGAAATTTCTAAATTATTAACAATGGATTCATTGTTTGCCAGAACTAAGTCAAGCAGGTTATTTCCCCTTGTAGGTTCTGTCACAAACTGCTTCAAAAAACAATCCTGAACTACTTCTAAGAAGTCATATGATTCTAAATTCCCAGTCAAGAAATTCCAATCAATATGACTAAAGTTAAAGTCTCATAGAATTACTACATTATCGTGCCCTATGGCCTTAACAATTTCCTCCCATAAAAGTCTCCCTTGGTCCCTATCTAAGTTTGGGGGACGGTATATCACTCCTAAAATCAGTTTTTCATGCCCCTCTGAAAATTCTATCCAAACAGACTCTGTATGCGTTACTTAAGACTTAATACCCGTTTTTATGCAACAGTTCAAGCGATCTCGGACATACAATGCCACCCCACCCCCCTTCCCGATACTTCTGTCTACTTGGAACAATTTAAAACCCTGAATGTGACATTCCGCAGGCATGTCCCGACTTTTTGAATTAAACCACGTCTCAGTTAAGGCAAATACATCAATGTTACCTGCACTAGCAACTAATCTCAACTCGTCCATCTTATTCCTAGCACTACGGCTATTAGCATAATAAACATTGAAAGAATCTCCTTTCTCTTTACCCTTCCTGCTCATTTCCGTTTTTCTACTAAACCTATTACTGTCCTTATCACCCAGTGTCGCTGGATTTTCAATATCTACCTCGTTCTGCTTATTACTAGTTCCCCTAAAACTCATATTACTACACTGGGACTTCACTGTTTTCCCGCCAAAACCCATACCACTAACTATTCCTAGTTTAAAGTCCTAACAGCTCCCTCCACTGCAGTTGCCAGTGACCCCACCCCAGACGTAGATAAGTGAACCCCATCCCTGGCATACATGTCATTTCCGCCATAGAAGAGGTCCCAGTTGTCAATGAATGTTACCGCATTTTCCTTACAGTATTTGTCCAGCCAGCAATTGACACTAATTGCCCTGGGCAACCATTCATTTCCAACTCCTCTCCTTGGCAAAATACCACATATGACAGGGTTCCCACCCTTCCTCCTAATTATTTCTATTGCTGACTTGTACCTGCTAATCAGGTCTTCACTCCTACGTCTGCCAACATCGTTGCCTCCAGCACTGAGACAGATAATAGGATTGCTCCCATTACCTCTCATGATGTCATCCAGACGGCTAACAATATCCTCCATCCCAGCCCCAGGAAAGCAAACCCTCTGTCTCCTACTCCTGTCCTTCAAGCAGAACGCCCTATCCATATACCTAACTTGGCTATCCCCGTCAACAACGATATTCTTACCTTCCTTGGTGTCGTTCATTGTGACGTTCCCAGTAGTCGACTCACATTCGTCGGGTAGCACTGAGAATGTATTAGATGTTTCCACTGCAGTCTCTTTCTTCTTCATCGTTTCTACCTTTCCATTCATCTTCTTGATCGTAAACTTTGTTCCCTGCTGTCCAGCCACTGACCAGTTTCCCTTCTTGACCTGAGGACTCAAAACAGGAGGACTACTACGAATCTTCTTGTTTTCCTCGGTCAGTCGCCGAATCTCCATCTTCGCCATCCTCAATTCTTCCTTAAGCTGTTGGTAAAGTTGCTCGATGGAGGGTATCTTGCTTCAATCCGTAGAGAGCGCAAAAACAGGTCTTCACAGAGCTAAGTACACGTCACGCCTATGATGCTCCAATATAGACAAAGGCTTTCACATTGCTAAACTCACAAATTATGATTTAGTCACTTAGCCTTAATACCATAATCTGTAAGCATTTAATGTTAAGAATTAATCTAAGTCTGCCCGAAATGCCCAGCCATGCTAGATGTCCTAGTGGCCCCCTCTGTAATTAGTATTTTATAACATGTAAACCACACAATACCCAAAACCTGTAAACCCCACATTGTAACCCTTATAGAGAATAAACCAGTGCAGAATTTACCCTTCTACCCTCCACCTCTTCCGCCATGTACACGATCCCGCAAATTTTTAATTGCACCACTACCGACAAACCATACCGACCAACCGACCCACCCACGTACCCACCTCCAATAAGTTCGATTTTGCTCTGTTAACACACATACCAGTTACCGCCCCAAAAGCCGCAACAACCTTACCCACGATCTGCAAATCTCCCTCCCCTCTTAACAAAATCGTTGTATCATCCACGTAACCGACTATGCACGCACGATTATTAACCTGTACCCCACCTCCCAAACTGTCATCCACCAGATCGTAAAATGGATTTTGCACACAGGCAAAAAGCAGCTGAGAGAGGGGGCAACCTTGCCTCAAACCCCGCTCCATACGTACAGGCTGCCCTAACTTACCGTTCACCTGTACTCTTACCAGTACTGAATCATACAAAGTGTCAAAGCAGCGTACTATTCCTTCTTCAAAACCCTGCTTCAATAAAATAAGCCTTAATAAATCTCTGTCAACACAGTCATAAGCATTTTGCCAATCAAGCCCTAGGACACCCCCCCCCTTGACATTCCCCCAAGAATTCCCTAATACGGCCATGTCCTTCCCTCATACTTCTACCTGGTATACCCAGCTGTCCCCTATGAATAACCGATCCATTGACTTTTCTCATCCTGTTGCCTAGCACCTTTGCGAATATTTTACAGTCTGAACACATGAGAGAGATTGCCCTATATGCACTCAGACCCCTCCTCCCTCCCTTTTTGGGCACCAACACCACTACCCCTGTACGCTGCGACGTACCCAACCTCCCCCTCTCGAGCATGCAATTCAATACTTCAGCCAAGCATTGCTTGATGTGCCCCCAATTCGTCCTATCAAATTCATTGGATATACCATCTATGCCTGGTGCTTTCCCTTTACTCATCTTAAATATCGCCTCTTCGACCTCCTCCTCATGAATCCTACCCTCTAGTACCCCCCGATCCCTTTCACTTATGACCTTTCTGAATTCCCCTCCCCCAGCAGACTACCCTCATGAACTCCCCCCCCCTCCCGCTCTTCGTCGAAGCTTGTCCTCAAACCAAAGGTCAGTATAAAAACTCATGCTAACGTATTAGAAAGTAACTGACTAGTCTGATATCCACCCAAACCGGTGCATACTTCCAAACTTAGAAGGGATGTTGCTTGTTGTCGAACCCGAAATTTCCGCAGGACACAACCCGAAGGCTTGTCTCCCCAGAGCACCTCTTCCATACCCGCCTTGATGCGAACCGCATTGAACCACTCATTGTGAATTTCGGCTAGTTGATCGCGCAGATGTTTGATGTTTTCATACCTTCATCAGTCCATACAAAGGAGAAACTTAAAGCAACAGGAGGAAAATTAGGTAATCAGTCTCTCAACCTTGAGTCGATGTGGTCAGTCCATCAATCTTGAATAGAATACGGCATATGAGCGGAGAAGGAGCTTCCACACTGGACAAATGTGACACCACCTACGACTGCTGCACCTCTCCTGCTTACGGTTTATAAGCTGCTTCTCCGCTCATATGCCGTATTCTATTCAATATTGATGGACTAACCACATCGACTCAAGGTTGAGGGTTCTTTAGTGGGCTGGGGGTGGGTCTGTGGTGGCGGCATTTGAGGGGGCATACCCAATGTGTGCGTGGGGGAATATCTGGAAATGCTTACGGCAATTGCGTGTTAAACCAGGTGTAAGGGAGGTAATGTTTAGGTTTTTACATGGAATCTTGCCGTCTGGTGTTGTGTTATTTAATAGGAGTTAGTACTAAGGGAGGGAGGGGAGTGCAAAGCGTGTGGATGTTTGGAGACTATTTTTCATGCGGTGTATTTTTGTAATTGTTTAGAAGCTGTGAGGGTATGGTTAGGTAGGGTAGTTAGATTAGTGGGTGGGGAAGGGTTACAGGTGTTAAGGATGTTAAGTTTAGATATAGGTGGGATGAGTCAGATGGTGGTGACTGCGGTTGCGTACGTGGTCACTGATTTTATTTATACGTCTTGGGCTATGAGGGAAGTGGGTGTGGATAAAAGAATAAAGGTGTTACGGCCACCATTTATAGAACTAAGTGTCGCAATAGGGATCTTTATGGGGGAAGGTGAGAGACAGCGTTTACTGAGGGATACCGGAGTTTTAGGTTGAAGGATTTACGGGATTTAAGTGTAAAGTAAGGGGTAACGACGGGCTAGTTTCTTGAGTGAGGATGTGTGGATGGCTTTTAGGGTGTGTGGTTGGATTTGTCCTAATACATTTATGCTTTTCCTGTGTAGCGAGTGTGGTGTGGGTGGTGGTATTACACATATGTGTTCCCTTTATGTGTGAAGGTTTTGGATAGTATATGCACGTAGTGTATTGTAGCACTATATCATTGTGTGTATATAAGGTGAGTGGAAGGGTAGAATCTTACAGTATTTGTGCGTGTGAGAATGGCTGTTCGTTATTGTGAGAGTAAATTCAAAGATGTTATAGAAAGCACATACTACGTGGTGTTACTAAGGTATGCCAAATGACTGCTTAGAATATGATGTGATACAAAGTCCGGGATTTCCCTTCTTGTAGGAAGCATTCTGTAGGGCACAGTACCTGTACATCGGAAGGCTCGGAAGTGTAAATAGCTGTAATGAGCAACGTGGTACAGTATTTAATATTATGTGACATTGTATTTTGGCATATAAGGCCTAACATATAATGTTTCAGAGGCCTGGTTAAGATTATATAGTACTTGTCGTGTGACACTGTATGTGCAGGGTAGTGTTATATATTTTAAGTACACGTTGTTTGTTTCCCTTTGCTATTTTAATGTTTCAAGTCACATGTAAGAGTATCTGTAATGTAATATAAAAATGTATATTGATTTTGTGTAAATACACAATTTTAGACAGACTTTGTTGGAGCAGGTATTAATAGGAGTTCAAGTAGCGGTGTATGTTATGTATTAATACTGCTATAGGGTATACACTGTATTAAGAAGTCTTGGCAGGATTGCACCCGTGCCTTGTATGCGAGGCAAAGTTTTCATAATTGTTACTTAGAGCAAGTAGTATCCTGCGCTCTTATAGTATGTCATTGTTTTGTTGGTATTTGATGAGGGGGGGGGAGGTACCTTTTTACTTCCAGAGCACATATGTACGACTTTATAAATGTACCTTTGCTGGGGGGGATGTATAGGTTTTAATGGTATGTGAGGCTTTTATCTTTAAGAATTGTTTTGTATATAAAACTTGGCATAAGATGTATAAGTGTGCTGGAGTAGATTCTCTGGATATGTTGTTGGTACACTTGTGTGAAGTGTTCCTTTTTCTTTTTTGGATTGTGTATACGTATGTTGTACTTTAATTTGTTGTTCCATGTCGATTGGCTTAGTGACATATGTTTGCTTCCATGTGTAATAGTATTTTAAATAAAATAAAAATAAAATTGTAGTAGAGCAGCACCGAGTCCTGAATGGGAGTCATCTGTTCGGAGACAAAAGACTTTATTAATTCTGGTAATTTTAGAACTGGGGGGTTGGAAAATATCCTTTTAATTTGTTCGAAGCTTTGCATAGCCTCTTCATAACAAACAAGAGGTTCCTTTACATTCTTTTTTAAATAGTCTGTGAGAATGGAAGTCAGACTTCTTAAATTAGGTACAAAAATTTTATAGAAATTTACTGACACAAGGAAACTTCTTAGCAACTTCTTTGTAGTTAGGAAGGTGCTGTCTAGAACTGCTTTCGTCTTGTTAGGAAGGGGTGATAAACTATTCTCAGAAATAATAAACTTGAGGTATTGTACTTTGAAATAGCAAAGAAAACACTCCTGTTGTTTAATTGTAAGGCCAAAAGCTCTTAGTCTTTTTAAAACAAGTGACAGTGTTGTAAGATGATCTTCCCAGACATGAGTTATGTTGTAGATATTATCGAAATACACTAAAACATTCTTGAGGTCAGAAAGAACTATTCTCATAAGCTGGATATACGTGGCACACGCGGTGACCAAGCCGAAAACCATTGTGCGATATTGTATTAGTCCTCTATGAGTAGGGAAAACAGTGTATGGTTTAGACTCTGGGTGTACTGATACTTGATGGTACGCTTGTGAGATATCTAATTTAGAGAAGAATTTACAGTTATGAAATTTATACAAGTAATGATCGAATACCGGCATGGGCTCGGCGTCCCAGTTAGTGATAGTGTTTAGATAATGAAAATCTTATGAGTGTCTATAAGAATTATCTGATTTTTTAACCATGACAACTGGTGAACAGAAAGCAAACTTAGAAGGTTCTATGATATTTAACTTTAAGTGTTTGTCGACTTCATTTTCAAATGTTTTCCGTAAGTGAACGGGGACAGGATAGATTTTCCGTCTTACTGAGCTAACACTTCAATCTTGTGTACAACGATAGTGGTAAGTCCTGGGATCTCTGTGAATACGTCTGAAAAATATTTACTAAGGCATTTACTTGAGACTTTTGTTTACTAGATAGTTCACTGTTCATGTTGATGTTTGAGTTATTCGTTGGAGAATCAACAGTTAAGATATAAAGTAGTTCCTTCGATTCTGTGCGAGACTCGTCATCTATAATACAAACTTTACATTCACAAGAATCATGACTTTTAACTAAGCTGTAAGATGCAGTATCTTCATCAAAGGAGTTTAAATAAAGATTGACTTCTCTACGGTGGTACAGTTCCAAAATATTGATATGATGCATTATCTTACCCTTGACATCCAAGAGATAATCTACCTTATTACAGACATTTACTACTTCATACAGTCCGCCCCAAGAAATTAACAATTTCCTTTTAGAGCTCTTTTGTTTAAAAAAGGTTTTGTATGTTTCCATAGACATATTCAGGTTCTTGACAATAAAATCAGCGGTTTCTTCTAATCTTTTTCTCAGGTTTAATATCTTTGGACCACAGTTCATTTAATATAAATAGAGGTCCGCGAGCCTACCTTACATACAGCAATGCGAAAGAGGAATATCCAAGGGAATCACTTGGAATCTCACGCATTGCAAAGACAGCATATGCCAGTCAGCTGGTTTAAGAATACAAAGTTTCTTTAATGTTGACTTTAGGATGGCATGTTGTTGTTCCACACTCCCGTTACAATTTGGATGGTAAGGTGTAATGTAAAAGAGGTTGAACACCCACAAGTTGATAAACTTGATCCATTAATTCAGAGGTAAATTGTGTTTCTTGATCAGAAAGAATTTTCCTGGGTATACCTACCCTTGAAAAAATAGACAGTAGTGCTTCTGCAACTTCTACTGAAGTAATGGATTTCAGCTAGACGCATAGTCAAGATATATTTGTGACTTCCTGATGACCGAGGAGTGACAGGACCAACTATATCCACTGCAACTCTAGCAAATGGGACTGAGAAAATTGGCATTTTTTACCATAGGGACTCTTTGTTCTACTCTTTTGTAAGGAAAGTTGACATATGTGACACGACAAACAATAGTTATAGATGTCCGAAGACATCCTAAGACAGAAGTACAAGTCCTTTATCTTCTTATAGGTCTTCCTATGTGAAAAATGGCTAGAGACTGGCAAATCATGAGAAATCTTCAAAATAATCTCACAGCAATTCTTAGGAGTTAATAACAGATTTCTTCCCACGTCATTAGGATTTTCTGCTGAAACTGTTTCCTTGAATAGAAGATTATCTTTATATACAAATTTATAAGAAAATTTCTTTCTTTGAATCACGTTGTCTGTTAACACTAACTTCCGGGTTTCCTCTATGGAAGGACAGGTCTTTTGAAGACCCTCTAAATCTATGTGAGAAAGCTCAATGGGTTTTCCTCTGGCAAAAAAATCAACGGATGTATAGGTTTTACCTTAGACTGTGCTCTGGTAAGGACGTTAACTGTGTCATGTTGTTGAAAGGATTCAGTTACTAGTGACACTTGGTTAGTTTCTGTGACTTCTGGTGTTGATGACTGACTTTCCAATAGAAAGAACAGAAGAGGAGTTTAGGCTACTGCTAGAATTAACACCATTGTTGTTATCATTATTACTAGTACTACCATCATCATTATTATTATCATTAATATTACTATCATTATCATTACGACCACTACTATTACTATCATTAATAAAACTACCATTATCATTACTACTACTATCATTAATATTACTACCATTATCATTACTAGCTACTATTGCTTTCATTAATATTACTACCATTATCATTACTACTACTACTACTACTATCATTAATATTACTACAGTTATCATTACTACTACTACTATAATCATTACTAATACTATTAACATTACTACTACAACTATTATCGTTACTATCGCTATTATTATCATTACTACTACTACTATTATCACTACTACTACAACTATTATCATTACTACTACTACTATTATCACTACTACTACAACTATTATCATTACTACTACTACTACTACTACTACTACTAAAGTTATCAGTCTGGTAATATCCACCAGGAATCACATTGCTTCCCAACAATTTCTATATAAAAATTCTCTCCAAATCTTGCACTCACATTCATCATGTTTAGTTAATTGTTTTGTAGAGGAAACTGTCATAACTGGTAACACCTTACTGACAGTCACTGAGGTGTTACACAACTGGTAACACCTTACTGACAATGTCTCAAATGTTACATAACTAGTAACACCTTACTGACAATGTCTCAAATGTTACATAACTAGTAACACCTTACTGACAATCACTCAGGTGTTACATAACTGGTAACACCTTACTGACAATCACTAAGGTGTTACATAACTGGTAACACCTTACTGACAATCACTCAGGTGTTATATAACTGGTAACACCTTACTGACAATCACTCAGGTGTTACATAACTGGTAACACCTTACTGACAAACACTCAGGTGTTACATAACTGGTAACACCTTACTGACAATCACTCAGGTGTTACATAACTGGTAACACCTTACTGACAAACACTCAGGTGTTACATAACTGGTTACACCTTACTGACAATCACTCAGGTGTTACATAACTGGTAACACCTTACTGACAAACACTCAGGTGTTACATAACTGGTTACACCTTACTGACAATCACTCAGGTGTTACATAACTGGTAACACCTTACTGACAAACACTCAGGTGTTACATAACTGGTTACACCTTACTGACAATCACTCAGGTGTTACATAACTGGTAACACCTTACTGACAAACACTCAGGTGTTACATAACTGGTAACACCTTACTGACAATCACTAAGGTGTTACATTTACAATAATGGTTTTCTGAGAGTTAGCAGTTATTCATAAATGGAAACTTACTACTTTTAATTACTATGAGCAGAATAATGTTCAGTTACGTCTTAAACATCACCTAAACATTGATGTTAAGTATTACTTATATTATAAACATTAGGATTGAAGAAATAACATTGTGTGCCACACCATTCGAGGTATAATACATGTTAACATTTAAACATCTCAGTACATTACATCACAACATTAATTTTACATTTTAACTAACATTCACACAACACAAAACATTAGAACATAACGTAGTATGTTAGACAGAGTCTTACTGTCCAGTGTGCACCAGCCACCATCTTAACTATTTTTCTCAAAGGATCGAATATCCCCAGCTGATAGTTTTTATTTTCATCCCATAACGTTTATAGTGTGTGTGTGTGTGTGTGTGTGTGTGTGTGTGTGTGTGTGTGTGTGTGTGTGTGCGTGCGTGTGTGTGTGTGATTACATGCATATTAGTGTAAGAGGCGATGAGTGTGTTTTACGCGTGTGTGTGCGCGCGCTCACGTGCATAGTTCTGTGCTTGTATATATGATGGTGAATCAAGAAGCTGTGTTGGCGGAAATGCGCAAATGAGCGTAAAAGTGTGTGTGTGTAAGTAAGTTTGTTTAAGTACAGGTACACGTAAAAACAGTTACACAAATTATCATACATAGTAACATATGTGTAAATTACCAAGGATAACCCACCAAAAAAAGTCAGATAAAATGACTTATTTTTATTGTGTCTCGTCTCGCAAACACATAAGACAAATAACCAAATAAAACTAAAAAGTTGAACACTTATTACAGTTCTGGTGGAGGTGAACAAACACATTAACAAACAAACACTCATCAACACATAATAAAACATTCACAAACACACTTAAACTGATGATTAAGTACAGAAACTTATTTTTAATGTAGATGAATCGTATAACATAAATAGAACTCCCAAATTTTCACTGAGTGGCCAGACCTTGGTGGTCGAACTGGACGGTAGCTTGGCTGCGTCTGGCTGACCTACGGTCTAGACTGTCTTGGTGGGTGTAATTACAGGACGCAGATTTGTGTGTGTCCCCTCCTGTAATTCCACCCACCTGGACAGTCTCTACCGTAGACCAGCTAGACAAGACCTCGTTCTCATCTAGCTAGATCACTGAGGGTGGCTGAGCTGACTTCGGGATACATAACTTGGGGAAGGCTGAGACTGGAAGATATCCTAAGGAAAGTGAGGAAAGGGAGACATCCGGGGGCCCACGGATGGATTCGTGGACACATGGACCTGGGAAAGGCAAGGATACCTTGGGGAAGTGGGTAAGGGAGAATATCTGAAGGCGGACAGATGGTCTCCTGGACACATGGACCTGGGAAAGACGAGGATACTGGTTGTTGAGGCAGACCTTGGAGAAGTGAGGAAGGGAGAATATCTGAGGGGACACAGATGGACTCCTGGACACATGGACCTCGGAAAAGACGTTGAGGCAGACCTTGGGGAAGTGGGAAAGGGAGAATATCTGAAGGCGGACAGATGGACTCCTGGACACATGGACCTGGGAAAGACGAGGATACTGGTTGTTGAGGCAGACCTTGGAGAAGTGAGGAAAGGAGAATATCTGAGGGGACACAGATGGACTCCTGGACACATGGACCTGGGAAAGGCAAGGATACCTCGGGGAAGTGGGAAAGGGAGAATATCTGAAGGCTAGCCTTAGATTTAGGTTATATAACTAACCATCTATCTAATCTAACCTATCCTAACCTATATCTAACCTAACCTATACCTAATCTAACCTAACCTATATCTAATCTAACCTAACCTCACCTAACCTAAATCTATCCTGTATTATGTTAGATAAATACGTGAGTGAGAGGGCTGGATCTGTATGGTACTCACACGAGTTAATAGGGTAAACAAAGCTAAGGTACCATTGATAATGGGTTGGGCAGATATTTTTGTTACTGGATTTTGGTTTGAGAAGAACCTGCCTAGTATGAGCCAGTAGGCCTGCTGCAGTGTTCCTCCTTATGAAGGACATCGTAGATGGGACGGAGTCACGTATATATGTTTAATGATGACTAGAACTATAGAATACTGACGTTATAACTAATACTATAGAAGAATTAGACACATGTTCAACATCTGGGTATCTTCATTTGTACATGTTTCGCTCTCCATTGGCTTTATCAGTACAATGTAGTGTGGATAATTATATGCAAAAGATGGGGTAATCAGTCCCTCAGTCTTGGAGTTGGTGAAGAACACCGTAGTCTTGAAGGATCTCAGTCCCTTCAAAGTGGAAAAGTGGAATGATCTCTGTGGGAAAGTGGTGGAGGCAGACTCCATACGTAGCTGTAAGAGCAGGCACGATAGTGCTCACGAGGCGGGACCAGAAATTGAGAGTGGACCCATGCAACCACAAAAAGGTGAGTACACAAACACATTCACACACACCAGAAACAAAGGGCAAAGTGTCTATCGACAAGTGCCTTTGACAACTACTAACAACTACTACTACTACTACTACCACTACTACACACACACACTCACACACACACACTCACACACACACACACACACACTCACACACACACACCCACACACACACACACACACACACACACACACACTCACACACACACACACACACACTCACACACACACACACACACACACACACACACACACACATACATTCACACACACACACACACACACACACACACACACACACACACACACACACGCACACACATGCACACACACATGCACATGCACACACACATACACATGCACACACACACACATGCACACACACATGCACACACACATACACACACACACACACACACACACACACACACACACACACACACACACACACACACACACACACACACACACACACACATCAGCCTACCAACACACAAGCAGGGGGAGAGCAGCTGGGTGCAGGTGGAGAGGGGGATAGCACAAACGCAGTGACTCCAACATGCCACCAAGAGCTACAGGAAAAAAACAAGGGAGAAAATGGCCATGTACAGACGGGAATCAGAGCCACAGAGAGAAAGGCAATGGGAGGAGGAGAGGGCGAAGTCAATGTTTATTCATGGGCGTCAGGAAAGCGATGGAAGGAGACACTATGAAAAACGACAGGCAGAAAGAATAATGAAAAAAGCCAGGATGAGCCCATGGTTCACCCAAAGGTGCAGGGAGGCAAAAACCAAGTGTGCTAGGGAATGAAAGAAGTGTAGAAGGCAAAGGACCCAGAAGAAAAAGGAGAGCAGTCGTAGAGCCAGAAATGAATATGCACAGGTAAGAAGGGAGGCCCAACGACAATATGAAAACGACATAGCAGCGAAAGCCAAATCTGACCCGAAGCTGTTATACAGCCACATCAGGAGGAAAACAACAGTCAAGGACCAGGTAATCAGGCTAAGAAAGGAAGGAGGAGAGACAACTAGAAACGACCGCGATGTTAGGAACTCAACATGAGATTCAAAGAAGTGTTCACAGAGGAGACAGAAGGGACTCCAGAAAGACGGAGAGGTGGGGTACAACACCAAGTGTTGGACACAGTACACACAACCGAGGAAGACGCGAAGAGGCTTCTGAGTGAGCTAGATACCTCAAAGACAATGGGGCCGGATTACATCTCTCCATGGGTTCTGAGGGAGCAGAGGCACTATGTGTACCCCTTACAACAATGTTCAACACATCTATCGAAACAGAAATTACCTGAGGTATGGAAAACAGCATATGTAGTCCATTTTTCAAAAAAAAGGAGACAGACATGAAACACTAAACTACAGACCAGTGTCACTGACATGTTTAGTACGCAAAGTCATGGAGAAGATTATCAGGAGAAGACTGGTGGAACACCTAGAAAGGAATGATCTCATCAACAGCAGCCAACATGGTTTCAGTGATGGGAGATCCTGTGTCACAAACCTATTGGAGTTCTATGACATGGTGAGAGCAGTAAGACAAGAGAGAGAGGGGTGGGTGGATTGCATATTCTTGGACTGCAAGAAGGCGTTTGACACAGTTCCACACAAGAGATTAGTGCAAAAACTGGAGGACCAAGCAGGGATAACAGGGAAGGCACCACAATGGATCAGGGAATACTTGTCAGGAAGACAGCAGCGAAATATGTTGCGTGGCGAGGTGTCAGAGTGGGCACCTGTGACAAGTGGGGTCCCAGAGCGAGTCGTAGGACCAGTGCTGTTTCTGGTATTTGTGAACGGCATTACGGAAGGAATAGACTCCGAAGTGTCCCTGTTTGCAGATGATAAGTTGATGAGAATTCATTCGGACGAAGACCAGGCAGAACTGCAAAGGGATCTGGCCAAGCTGCAGACTTGGTCCAGCAATTGGCTCATGGAGTTCGACCCCACCAAGTGGAATGCAATGAAAATTGGAGAAGTCCAAAGAAGACCGCAGACGGAGTACACTCTAGGGGGCTAGAGACTACAAGCTTCCCTCAAGAAAAAAGATCTTGGGGTGAGTATCCCACCAGGCACATCTCGTGAGGCGCACATCAACCAAATAACTGCTGCAGCATATGGGCGCATGGCAAACCTCAGAACAGCATTCCGACATTTTAATAAGGAATCGTTCAGGACCCTGTACACCGTGTATGTTAGGCCCATATTGGAGTATGCGGTACCAGTTTGGAACCCACACCTAGCCAAGCACGTAAAGAAACTAGAGAAAGTGCAAAGGTTTGCAACAAGACTAGTCCCAGAGCTAAGGGGTATGTCCTACGAGGAGAGGTTAAGGGAAATTGACCTGACGACACTGGAGGACGGGAGAGATAGGCGGGACATGATAACGACACATAAAATACTGAGAGGAATTGACAAGGTGGACAAAGACAGGATGTTCCAGAGATGGGACACAGTAACAAGGGGACACAGTTGGAAGTTGCAGGCACAGATGAGTCACAGGAATGTTAGGAAGTGTTTCTTCAGTCACAGAGTAGTCGGGAAAAGGAATAATTAGGGAAGTGATGTAGTGGAGGCAGGATACATACACAGATTTAAGCAAAGGAATGATAAAGCTCATGGTTCAGGGAGAGTGACCCAATAGCGACCTGTGAAGAGGCGGGTCCAGGAGCTATGACTCCACCCATGCAACCACAACTAGGTGAGAACAACTAGGTGAGTACCAGTTATGTAACAGCTCAGTGTGTGTCAGTAAGATGTCACCAGTTATGTAACACTTCAGTGAGTGTCAGTAAGATGTCACCAGTTATGTAACACCTCAGTGAGTGTCAGTAAGATGTCACCAGTTATGTAACAGCTCAGTGAGTGTCAGTAAGATGTCACCAGTTATGTAACAGCTCAGTGAGTGTCAGTAAGATGTCACCAGTTATGTAACAGCTCAGTGAGTGTCAGTAAGATGTCACCAGTTATGTAACAGCTCAGTGTGTGTCAGTAAGATGTCACCAGTTATGTAACACTTCAGTGAGTGTCAGTAAGATGTCACCAGTTATGTAACAGCTCAGTGAGTGTCAGTAAGATGTCACCAGTTATGTGACACCTCAGTGAGTGTCAGTAAGGTGTCACCAGTTATGTAACAGCTCAGTGACTGTCAGTAAGATGTCACCAGTTATGTAACACCTCAGTGAGTGTCAGTAAAATGTCACCAGTTATGTAACAGCTCAGTGAGTGTCAGTAAGATGTCACCAGTTATGTAACAGCTCAGTGCGTGTCAGTAAGGTGTCACCAGTTATGTAACAGCTCAGTGAGTGTCAGTAAGGTGCCACCAGTTATGTAACAGCTCAGTGACTGTCAGTAAGATGTCACCAGTTATGTAACAGCTCAGTGAGTGTCAGTAAGATGTCACCAGTTATGTAACAGCTCAGTGACTGTCAGTAAGGTGTCACCAGTTATGTAACAGCTCAGTGACTGTCAGTAAGGTGTCACCAGTTATGTAACAGCTCAGTGACTGTCAGTAAGGTGTCACCAGTTATGTAACAGCTCAGTGACTGTCAGTAAGATGTCACCAGTTATGTAACAGCTCAGTGACTGTCAGTAAGGTGTCACCAGTTATGTAACAGCTCAGTGAGTGTCAGTAAGATGTCACCAGTTATGTAACAGCTCAGTGAGTGTCAGTAAGATGTCACCAGTTATGTAACAGCTCAGTGAGTGTCAGTAAGATGTCACCAGTTATGTAACAGCTCAGTGAGTGTCAGTAAGATGTCACCAGTTATGTAACAGCTCAGTGAGTGTCAGTAAGATGTCACCAGTTATGTAACAGCTCAGTGAGTGTCAGTAAGATGTCACCAGTTATGTAACAGCTCAGTGAGTGTCAGTAGGTGTCACCAGTTATGTAACAGTGTCAGTAAGGTGTCACCAGTTATGTAACAGCTCAGTGAGTGTCAGTAAGGTGTCACCAGTTATGTAACAGCTCAGTGAGTGTCAGTAAGGTGTCACCAGTTATGTAACAGTGTCAGTAAGGTGTCACCAGTTATGTAACAGCTCAGTGACTGTTAGTAAGATGTCACCAGTTATGTAACAGTGTCAGTAAGGTGTCACCAGTTATGTAACAGCTCAGTGACTGTTAGTAAGATGTCACCAGTTATGTAACAGTGTCAGTAAGGTGTCACCAGTTATGTAACAGCTCAGTGACTGTTAGTAAGATGTCACCAGTTATGTAACAGTGTCAGTAAGGTGTCACCAGTTATGTGACACCTCAGTGAGTGTCAGTAAGGTGTCACCAGTTATGTGACAGCTCAGTGAGTGTCAGTAAGGTGTCACCAGTTATGTGACAGCTCAGTGAGTGTCAGTAAGGTGTCACCAGTTATGTGACAGCTCAGTGACTGTTAGTAAGATGTCACCAGTTATGTAACAGTGTCAGTAAGGTGTCACCAGTTATGTAACCGCTCAGTGACTGTTAGTAAGATGTCACCAGTTATGTAACAGTGTCAGTAAGGTGTCACCAGTTATGTAACAGCTCAGTGACTGTTAGTAAGATGTCACCAGTTTTGTAACAGTGTCAGTAAGGTGTCGCCAGTTATGTAACAGCTCAGTGACTGTTATTAAGATGTCACCAGTTATGTAACAGTGTCAGTAAGGTGTCACCAGTTATGAAACAGCTCAGTGACTGTTAGTAAGATGTCACCAGTTATGTAACAGTGTCAGTAAGGTGTCACCAGTTATGTAACAGCTCAGTAACTGTTAGTAAGATGTCACCAGTTATGTAACAGTGTCAGTAAGGTGTCGCCAGTTATGTAACAGCTCAGTGACTGTTAGTAAGATGTCACCAGTTATGTAACAGTGTCAGTAAGGTGTCGCCAGTTATGTAACAGCTCAGTGACTGTTAGTAAGATGTCACCAGTTATGTAACAGTGTCAGTAAGGTGTCACCAGTTATGTAACAGCTCAGTGACTGTTAGTAAGATGTCACCAGTTATGTAACAGTGTCAGTAAGGTGTCACCAGTTATGTAACAGCTCAGTGACTGTTAGTAAGATGTCACCAGTTATGTAACAGTGTCAGTAAGGTGTCACCAGTTATGTAACAGCTCAGTGACTGTTAGTAAGATGTCACCAGTTATGTAACAGTGTCAGTAAGGTGTCGCCAGTTATGAAACAGCTCAGTGACTGTCAGTAAGGTATCACAGTCATAACAGTTTCCTCTACAAAACAGTTCATTAAGCATGATGAATGCGGATGCAAGATTTCAAGAGAATTTTTATATATAAATCGTTAGGAAGTTGTGCGATTCCCGGCGGACATGATCACACTGACGGATAACATTAGTATTTGTAATGATAATAGTAGTAGTAATGATAATAGTAGTAGTAATAATAATAGTAGTAATGATAATGGTAGTAGTAATGATAATAGTAGTAGTAATAATAATGGTAGTAGTAATGATAATAGTAGTAGTAATAATAATAGTAATAATGATAATAGTAATGATAGTAGTAATGATAATAGTAGTAGTAGCAATGATAATAGAAGTAGTAGTAATGATAATAGAAGTAGTAGTAATGATAGTAGTAGTAATAATAGTAGTAGCAGTAATGATAATTGTAGTAGTAATGATAGTAGTAGTAATGATAATAGTAGTAATGATAATAGTAATGATAGTAGTAGCAATGATAATAGTAGTAGTAATGATAGTAGCAGTAGTAGTAATGATAATAGTTGTAGTAATAATGACAATAGTAGTAGTAATCATGACAATAGTAGTAGTAGTAATGATAATAGTAGTAGTAACGATAATAGTAGTAGTAATGATAATAGTAGCAGTAGTAACAATGATAGTAGTAGTAAAGATAGTAGTAGTGGTAGTAATGATAATAGTAATAGTAATAATAACAGTAGCAGTAGCAATGATAATAGTAATGATAATAGTAGTAGTAATGGTAGTTGTAGTAGTAGTAGTAATGATAATAGTAATAGCAGTAATCACAATAGTAGTAGTAGTATTGATAATAGTAGTATTGATAATAGTAGTAGTATTGATAAAAGTAGTAGTAATGATAATAGTAGCAGTAGTAATGATAATAGTAGTAGTAGTAACGATAGTAGTAGTAATGATAGTAGTAGTACTATTATTGCTAGTAATGATAGTAATGATAATTGTAGTAGTAATGATAGTAGTAGTAGTAGTAATGATAGTAGTAGTAATGATAGTAGTAGTAGTAGTAATGATAATAGTTGTAGTAATAATGACGATAGTAGTAGTAGTAATGATAATAGTAGTAGTAGTAATGATAATAGTAGTAGTAGTAGCAGTAATGTTGATAGTAATAGTAAAGATAAAAATAGTAATACTATTAGTATTAAAAATAACAGTAACAGACGCAGTGATAATAATAGTAGTAATGGTAATAGTAGTAAAGATAATAGAAGTAGCAGTAATGTTAAAGTAATTGTAAAGATAGTTGTGGTAGTAATGTTAGTAATAGTAATAATATTAGTAGTAATGATAATATTAAGAGTAGCACTAACGATAATAATAACAGTAGTAGTAATAATAATAGTAGTAGTAATGATAGCAGTAGTAGTAGTTAAGTATAATAGTAATATTATTAGTATTAATGATAATAATAGTAGTAGTAATGAAAATAATAGTAATAGTAATAATATTAACATAACTCACGAAATCGTAATGACACGATTGCAAACAAACCATACCTCGGCCGGGATTGAACCCGCGGTCAGAGAGTCTTAAGAGAGTTTTGAGACTCTCTGACCGCGGGTTCAATCCCGGCCGGGGTATGGTTAGTAATAATATTAGTAGTAATGATAATAGTAGTAGTAGTAGTATGATAATAGTAATAATATTATTAGTAATAGCGATAGTAGTTGTAGTAATGATAATAGTAATAATAATAGTAATGATAATAGTAGTCATAATATTAGTTATAGTAATGGTAATGGTAGTAGTAGTAGTAGTAATGATAACTGTACTAGTAATAATGATAACTTTTGTAATGATAATAGTGATAATAGTAATAATAATAGTAATGATAATAGTAGTCATAATATTAGTTATAGTAATGGTAATGGTAGTAGTAGTAGTAATGATAGTAGTAATGATAATGGTTACTAGTAATAATGATAACATCAATAGTGTTAGTAATCAGTAATCTGCTCTTCCTATTAAATATTCAAGAATGTTTGTCAGTACAAATGAGTAAATGAAAAAATATATTAAATTTTTCAAGTGGATTCCATTACTGGAATGTTTGAAATATGTGGAGATATCTTTGTATATATTATCTTTGTCTGTGTGACATCCATTACTGGAATGTTTGAAATATGTGGAGATATCTTTGTATATATTATCTTTGTCTGTGTGACATCCATTACTGGAATGTTTGAAATATGTGGAGATATCTTTGTATATATTATCTTTGTCTGTGTGACATCCATTACTGGAATGTTTGGAATATGTGGAGATATCTTTGTATATATTATCTTTGTCTGTGTGACATCCATTACTGGAATGTTTGAAATATGTGGAGATATCTTTGTATATATCATCTTTGTCTGTGTGACATCCATTACTGGAATGTTTGGAATATGTGGAGATATCTTTGTATATATTATCTTTGTGTGTGTGGCATCCTTGTTAATGTGACAGTAAGATGTGTAGGGTGGGAAGACATCCTTCCCTTCTAACTTTCTTTCATCTCTCTAGAAGAGTAGTCCCCCAAACTTACTCAGGTTGCTGCCCCCTTGCTTCCCAGGCCACATCCCTAGCGCCCCTCCCTCCCCCTTGCTTCCCAGGCCACATCCCTAGCGCCCCTCCCTCCCTCTTGACTCCCAGGCCACATCCCTAGCGCCCCTCCCTCCCCCTTGACTCCCAGACCACATCCCGAGCGCCCCTCCCTCCCTCTTGACTACCAGGCCACATCCCTAGCCCCCCTCCCTCCCCCTTGACTCCCAGGCCACATCCCTAGCGCCCCTCCCTCCCCCTTGACTCCCAGGCCACATCCCTATCGCCCCTCCCTCCCCCTTGACTCCCAGGCCACATCCCTAGCGCCCATCCCTCCCCCTTGACTCCCAGGCCACATCCCTAGCACCCCCTACCCCAAGGACCGTAGCAGATATAAATCTGTTGTGCCTCAGCAAACTGAGGGGCCCTAAACCTTTGTGCCTAAGAATTCCACGGACTTCACGATGATATCTTTCATCTGTAATGAATTTGGACATAAACGTCAAGAATGTGCCAAGAGGAAGCGTGAGAATATCGGGAAGTGTTTCACTGAAGCTAATATTAACGCAGCTTTTAGTGAAGGTACTCTTAATGGAATGAATGTTTCGCCAATTCTTAGAGATACTGGATGTTCCTGTATTGTTATCTCTAGTAAGCTTTTCCCTAACTTAGATTCTTCACGGTATAAAATTATTAAATTAAATTAAATTATGTTAGCTTTCCTCACAAATTGGAAGAACTATGAGAGTTTCTATGGTAATAATGCCGATTTACTCAGTCCCATTTGCTAGGGTTGCAGTGGATAGAGTTGGTCGTATCACTTCTGGTTCATCAGGAGGTCATAAATACATCTTGACTATGACTGGCATTGCGTCTAGCTTCCCAGAAGCGGTACGTCAGTAGAAGTTGCAGAAAAGTGACTATTTTTTCACGGGTAGGTATACCCAGGGAAATTCTTTCTGATCAAGGAACACAATTTACTTCTGAATTAATGGATCAAGTTTATCAACTTGTGGGTGTTAAACCTCCGTTACATCCAAATTGTAACGGAAGAGTGGAATGACAACATGCTATCCTAAAGTCAATATTAAAGAAACTTTGTTTCCTTAAGCCAACTGACTGGTAAAGTTATCTACCATGTGCTCTTTGTAATGCGTGAGATTCCAAGTGATTCACTTGGATATTCCCCTTTCGAATTGCTTTATGGGAGACAAGCTCGTGAACCTCTATTTATCTTGAATGAACTGTGGTCCAAAGATATTAAACCTGAAGTTCAAAGCACTTATCAGTTCTTTTTAGATCTGAGAGAAAGATTAGAAGAAACCGCTGATTTAGTTGTCAAGAACTTGAATATTTCCATGGAAACATACAAGACCTATATTGACCAAAAGAGTCAAGCGTAAATTTAATATTGGCGATGAAGTTTTAGTTCTTTTACCAGATAAATCCAACAAATTGTTAATTTCCTGGAGCGGACCGAATAAAATAGTAAAGTTCTGTAATAAGGTAGATTATCTCTTGGATGTCAAGGGTAAAGAACGAATGTAACATGTCAATATTTTGGAACTCTTCCACCGTAGAGAAGTTATTCTTCGTTGAAACTCCTTCGATGAAGATATTTTGTCTAACAGTCTTGATTCTCGTGAATGTAAAGTTTGTATTATAGATCACTAGTCTCGCACAGAATCGAAGGAACTACTAGATATCTTAACTGTTGATTCTCCAACTAATAACTCAAACATCAAAATCAAGAGTGAACTATCTACTAAACAAAAGTCTCAAGTAAATGCCTTAGTAAATACCTTTTCTGACATATTCACAGAGATCCCAGGACTTACCACTACCGTTGTACACAAGATTCAATTGTCAGCTCATGAACCAGTAAGACGGAAAATCTATCCTGTTGCGGTTCACTTACGGAAAACATTTGATAACGAAGTTGACAAACTCTTAAAGTTAAATATCATTGAACCTTCTAAATCAGCTTTCTGTTCAGCAGTTGTCATGGTTAAGAAATCAGACAATTCTTACCGACTGGCTCAAGATTTTCGTTATTAAATGTTATCACTAAATGGGACGTTGAACCCATGCCAGTAATCGATCATGACTTGTATGAATTCCATGACTGTAAATTTTTCTCTGAATTAGACATCTCACAAGCGTACCATCAAGTGTCATTACACCCAGACTCTACACCATACACTGCTTTCCCTACTCATAAAGGACTAATACAATATCGCACAGTGCCTTACGGCTTGGTCACCGCGTGTGCCACGTATATCCGGCTTATGAGAATATTCCTTTCTGACCTCAAGAATGTTTCAGTGTATTTCGATAATATTTACATCATGATTTATGTCTGGGAGGATCATCTTACTACACTGTCGCTGGTTTTAAAAAGACTAAGAGCTCATGACCTTACAATCAAACCACAGAAGTGTTTTCTTGGCTATTTCAAAGTACAATACCTCGGGTTTATTATTTCTGACAGTAATTTATCACCTCTTCCTAACAAGACGAAAGCAGTTCTAGAAAGCTCCTTCCTAACTACAAAACAAAATTGCTAAGAAGTTTCCTTGGGTCAGTAAATTTCAAAAGAGAATTTTTGTACATAATTTAAAAGGTCTGACTTCCATTCTCACAGACTATTTAAAAAGTATGTAAAGGAACCTCTTGTTTGTTCTGAAGAGGCTGTAGAAAGCTTCGAACAAAGTAAAGAATACTTTCCAATCCTCCTGTTCTAAAATTACCAGTTATTAATAAAGTCTTTTGTCTCCAAACGGATGCCTTCCATTCAGGACTCGGGGCTGTTCCACTACAGTATTATGATGAGATTCACTTCCCTATATCTTCCACCAGTAAGAAGCTTCTGCGAGGGAAGAAAACTACTCCACTGTGGAGAAGGAATGTTATGCATTGGTATGGGGTGTAAGTGGGTTCAACTACTACTTATATGGAAAACCCTTTGTGCTTGAAACAGATCGCAAGCCACTGATGTACCTGGAAAACTTCAAAGGTTCAAGTAGCCGACTCTTAAGATGGGCTATCCAGTCTTATAAGTTTAAAGTTGTTCATATATATATATATATATATATATATATATATATATATATATATATATATATATATATATATATATATATATATATATATATATATATATATGACTCGGAAAACCACTTCTCAATAGTACTTTTCCCTCTGTAACTTAACATACTGCTTCCGACTATAAGTTTAGGAAAGGGGATATTTTGAGGAAAAAAAACTTAAAAAAGTGGGAGGTATGGTT
Organism: Cherax quadricarinatus; assembly: GCF_038502225.1. Lineage (NCBI taxonomy): Eukaryota > Metazoa > Arthropoda > Malacostraca > Decapoda > Parastacidae > Cherax > Cherax quadricarinatus. Next base: position 9,124 of record NW_027197743.1, on the reverse strand, counting down.
GTTCAGACACCCAGGAACCACTAGCGTGTTACCGCCCACTCTTCCATCTAGTGGGCAGAGGCTAAACTTCAGTTCCTAGCGTCTGAGTTGCTTTAATTTCTATTCCTGGTAGTATTAACCTTACCTGGTGTGGGTTGAAGTTTGAAGAATAACTTCACCTCCACTCTTCTCATGATCAGGTACGGTGATCTACAAGGAGTATTTCTGTTCATTGATACTAATTTACCTGGTTACAAGTCATGACATTGAAGTAGAATACCAGCCTTTGTCTTTCTTCAATGTCATACTTATTTAACACTTATATAACCAGTGTTTTCTTTATTATCAGCTCTGCTGCTGACCTGGTCAACCAGGGTAGACGCTAGTTAATTGGAGCAAGATCCCTGTCTACAGGACGTAGTGGGACATTACGACTCCTCACCTCTAAAATCTGAATTGTGGTGATACAACCAAGTAGTGACAGGATTTTCAGAACATGGGACGAACACCGCCACCCAGGATAACCAACACCATTTCTTCTAAAACATCATCAGAAGACCATCCTGGGCATAAGATTCTCATGTCCCAACATCCTACTGGAACCACAGCGGCCAATATTTATTTTATTTATTTTTAATTAAAATCCTTAGAAAAACATAATTATTATCCATCAAGTTATTCATTTGTTATTTTTCCTTTCTTTTGTTCAATAGGAAGGCGTTCCCCTGACACTGGTAGCACAGAAGACCAGTACAGACACACAGAAGAACAAATATAGTTCAGTAACAGAGAAAACCAGTACAGTAACAGTACAGTAACAGAGAAGACCAGTACAGTAACACACAGAAGAATGAGTACAGTAACAGAGACGACCAGTACAGAAAATTAAAACAAAAGAACGGTAGAGTGCAGTACAGAAATGCAGTACAGTAGCAAAGAAAAAATGTACAGCAACAGAGATGAACAATAAGGTTTTTGCAGTACGGGGATACCTTTCTTCACTACCTTTCTGGGATCACGGGGATACCTTTCTGGGATCACGATTATAATTACATCAGCCTTACATTCACTGCCTCTGCTGCTGCCTCTATATTAAACTGAAGAAGCCTACTGTGTAGGCGAAACGTTTTTGATTGAAGACACCTAACTGTTGGGTCTCACTCCAGCAACACCCACGGTATTGTCCCGGCCCGGGTCTTTTCCAGATGACCTACGTTATGTTAGAGTACCAGACATGTGTACCCAGGAGACCTGTCATCTTCACATCGCTCAACGACTCTCAAACATATATTACTGCCATTTCTAGTTGTTGCAATGTTATCTCTGTTGTGTTAATCAAAAATAAGAACAATATTTTTATTAATGTTATTTTTATTAATGTTAACTCCGGTGAATGAACAAAATAAGAACACTACCGTGGCTCCTATGAGAGTGGCTGGATTGGAAATAATACCACCCTGGTAGACGCTTTTGAATCCAAATTAGCAAATCTTGAATTATAATAACATTAATAATTTGCGACCACTGTCAGCCTCAGAGTTATCTCTGAGTTACCAGACCTTGCCACGTGGAGGCCAGTGGTTCGTCTTTAAGGTCCGCCCCCCCCCCCCCCCTCGCCTTCCCCAGGTTCATGTGTCCAGGAATCCATCCGTGGGCCCCCGGATGTCTACCCTTCCTCACTTCCCTAAGGTCAGCCTCGCCTCTCTCTCTCTGCCTTCCAGCCTCAGCCTTCCCTAGGGTTATGTATCCAGGAATTCATCCGTCCGCCGCCGGATGTTTCCCCTTTCTCACTTTCCCAAGGTCAGCCTCACCAACCTGTATTCATGCCTACCCCAGGTTCATGTATCCAGGAAACCATCCGTCTACCGCCAGATGTCTTCCCTTCCCCACTTCCCCAAGGTCAGCCTCAACTGCATGTATTCATGCTTTCCCCAGGTTCATGTATCCAGGAATCCATCCGCTCGCTCCCGGATGTCTCCCCTTCCCCACTTACCCAAGGTTAGCCTCAACAACAACCTTCCCCAAGTTTATGTATCCAGGAATCCATCCGCTCGCTCCCGGATGTCTTCCCTTCCCCACTTACCTAAGGTCAGCGAGTTAGGTCAGTGCCTTCCCCAGATCAGTGTCTCCAGGAGTCCACTTGGTGTCACCTCAGGTGGAATCCCTTCCCCACTTCCCCAAAGTCAGCGGTATTCTTGCTTTACCCAGGTTCATGTATCCAGGAATCGATCCGTCTACCGCCGGATGTCTTCCCTTCCCCACTTCCCCAAGGTCAGCCTCAACTGCACGTATTCATGCTTTCCCCAGGTTCATGTATCCAGGAATCCATCCGCTCGCTCCCAGATGTCTCCCCTTCCCCACTTACCCAAGGTTAGCCTCAACAACAACCTTCCCCAAGTTTATGTATCCAGGAATCCATCCGCTCGCTCCCGGATGTCTTCCCTTCCCCACTTACCTAAGGTCAGCGAGTTAGGTCAGTGCCTTCCCCAGATCAGTGTCTCCAGGAGTCCACTTGGTGTCACCTCAGGTGGAATCCCTTCCCCACTTCCCCAAAGTCAGCGGTATTCTTGCTTTACCCAGGTTCATGTATCCAGGAATCGATCCGTCTACCGCCGGATGTCTTCCCTTCCCCACTTCCCCAAGGTCAGCCTCAACTGCACGTATTCATGCTTTCCCCAGGTTCATGTATCCAGGAATCCATCCGCTCGCTCCCAGATGTCTCCCCTTCCCCACTTACCCAAGGTTAGCCTCAACAACAACCTTCCCCAAGTTTATGTATCCAGGAATCCATCCGCTCGCTCCCGGATGTCTTCCCTTCCCCACTTACCTAAGGTCAGCGAGTTAGGTCAGTGCCTTCCCCGGATCAGTGTCTCCAGGAGTCCACTTGGTGTCACCTCAGGTGGAAATCCCTTCTCCACTTCCCCAAAGTCAGCGGTATTCTTGCTTTACCCAGGTTCATGTATCCAGGAATCGATCCGTCTACCGCCGGATGTCTTCCCTTCACCACTTACCCAAGGTCAGCCTCAACTGCTGGTATTCATGCCTTTCCCAGGTTTATGTATCCAGGAATCCATCCGTTCGCTCCCGGATGTCTCCCCTTCCCCACTTACCTAAGGTCAGCCTCAACTACAACCTTCCCCAAGCTCATGTATCCAGGAATCCATCCGTTCGCTCCCGGATGTTTCCCCTTCCCCACTTACCTAAGGTCGGCGGTGCCTTCCCCGGATCAGTGTCTCCAGGAATCCACTTGTGTCACTGAGTGGACTCCCTTCCCCACTTCCCCAGAGTCAGCGGTTGCCACCCTCAGTGACCTTGCTGAATGGAAACTTGGTCTTGTCTAGCTGGTCTACGGTAGTGACTGTCCAGGTAGGTGGAATTACTGGAGGGGACACACAGTAAACTGCGTCCAGTAATTACATCCACCAAGACAGCCTGGAACCGTAGACCAGCTGGACGAGACGAAGCTCGTACACAGCTCGGCCACCTCGGGGGCTAATTAATTACAATTTTGGAATTCCTCTTATGTTACACTATGAATTTATACTGAGAACAAGTTTTTTTTAACTTATTTAGCAGTTTAAATGTGTTTGTGAGCGACATTCTATGTGAAATATGTAAATATATAAAGATGAACACGTTTGAGACACTAGTGGAGGACTGTGTGTCGTGTGTAACATGTTATTTTGTATAAATGAATGTAATATCTACGTGTTATTGTATATTGGTGTCATATGTACCTGTTCTTGTGTGTTCACGAATGTCATGTGTACATGTTATTATGTATGAAAAAGTATCAAATTCAAATCTCTAAATTTCCTCTATGAAAACTATAACAAATTTATAATAATAGCTATTTCTGGTGTTTCGTAAATGAATTTGAAGGTCGGATATATACATACATGCGCGCACACATGTATATGTGTGTGTGTGTATATACAGAGTTTTACATAATGTGTTAATAAAGCTGTGTTTAGAGTGACACCTGGTCTACATGATGGCTTACTCTGTATATACTGTCTTCTGAGCAAAGTACAATGACATCACACGTCTTTAAGACCACAGGTGACATCACACGTCTTTAAGACCACAGGTGACATCACACGTCTTTAAGACCACAGGTGACATCACACGTCTTTAAGACCACAGGTGACATCACACGTCTTTAAGACCACAGGTGACATCACACGTCTTTAAGACCACAGGTGACATCACACGTCTTTAAGACCACAGGTGACATCACACGTCTTTAAGACCACAGGTGACATCACACGTCTTTAAGACCACAGGTGACATCACACGTCTTTAAGACCACAGGTGACATCACACACACGTCTTTAAGACCACAGGTGACATCACACGTCTTTAAGACCACAGGTGACATCACACGTCTTTAAGACCACAGGTGACATCACACGTCTTTAAGACCACAGGTGACATCACACGTCTTTAAGACCACAGGTGACATCACACGTCTTTAAGACCACAGGTGACATCACACGTCTTTAAGACCACAGGTGACATCACACGTCTTTAAGACCACAGGTGACATCACACGTCTTTAAGACCACAGGTGACATCACACGTCTTTAAGACCACAGGTGACATCACACGTCTTTAAGACCACAGGTGACATCACACGTCTTTAAGACCACAGGTGACATCACACGTCTTTAAGACCACAGGTGACATCACACGTCTTTAAGACCACAGGTGACATCACACGTCTTTAAGACCACAGGTGACATCACACGTCTTTAAGACCACAGGTGACATCACACGTCTTTAAGACCACAGGTGAAACATTATCTAACACCAAGTTTTTTGTGTAAATCTTTACCGTCTTTCTTGCATATTATAACTTAATTCAACACTATTGCTCTCAAAACATTTGCTAAGATTAAATACATTTTTAACTCTAGTATATTTTTATCAAACCTATAAATCCACCTAAGTGTTGCTTCCCTTTATATAAGTGTTTTTCACTTGGGTATTTCATTGTTTACACTTGATGCATATATTAATTTCCCTTTCAGAATTCACACTCTTCTTTGGTACGCATATTTTGTCTTTTCCATCATTTCATCCATCATATTTCTGACACACTTTATGGTCAACAGTCTTATTCCATTATAATTATTACATTCTTTAAAGTTTTCCCTTTTCTTTTATAAACATTATGAACAAAATCATTAAGTATTCCAGGACTTTATTACAACTGCCTCACAAACTTCAATATTAATACATTCTAAATTTACCAGTTTTATTCTTCTTATTGACTCATTTCTTTTATTCTGACTGACTAACTGTTGACAGCAGAGTCAGCCAGGCTGACAGCAGAGTCAGCCAGGCTGACAGCAGAGTCAGCCACAGCAGAGTCAGCCAGGCTGACAGCAGAGTCAGCTAGGCTGACAGCAGAGTCAGCCAGGCTGACAGCAGAGTCACTGGCTGACAGCAGAGTCAGCCAGGCTGACAGCAGAGTCAGCTCTTCTTTATTGTGAATTATTATGTAGTTCATATAAGTTTTCTTCTGATGTTTACTTTTCACTTTCATCTACACATACACATCACTACAAACACACTACTACGTACACATATATATACATGTGTACACATACACATCACTACAAACACACTACTACGTACACATATATATACATGTGTACACGTTCTCATAAGCATATCTACACTCTCACGTTCTCATAAGCACGCACTCTCCCACTGTTTAAATTAATGAATTCTATATGAATAGTGTAAGAAAATTAAGAAAATTCTTGATCATGTTATTTAAATTTTCTTAAGAAACTGGAATGAGGGTTACAATATTTTGATGAAATATTTTGGAAAAGGATATAAATATGTGAAGAAGTGATTAACTTCAGAGACTTGGAGTTAAAACAGAGATATTCTTATAAATTATCTTAATAAACATTTAGTTTAATTAGAATTAATTATTAAATAATTCTCTCAGTTTTCTCATACTCTCTTCTCTCACCTCTTCAATAATGACATAAGAAACATTCACCACAACAGATGGATAAAAAAAAAAAACTCGGTGATGAAAATAAAAACTATCAACCTGGATGATTCGATCTACTGATAATAAGAATTTTGGTGGTGGCTGCCACAACCTGGCCAGTACGACGCCACAACCTGGCCAGTACGACGCCACAACCTGGCCAGTACGACGCCACAACCTGGCCAGTACGACGCCACAACCTGGCCAGTACGACACCACAACCTGGCCAGTACGACGCCACAACCTGGCCAGTACGACGCCACAACCTGGCCCGTACGCCAGTACGACGCCACAACCTGGCCAGTACGACGCCACAACCTGGCCAGTACGACGCCACAACCTGGCCAGTACGACGCCACAACCTGGCCAGTACGACGCCACAACCTGGCCAGTACGACGCCACAACCTGGCCAGTACGACGCCACAACCTGGCCAGTACGACCCTGGCCAGTACGACTGTGTGTTAATGTCTCCCAGACTGTTGTTATGTACTGTGATGTATCAATGTTAACATATATTACACACTGAATGTTGTGGTGCACTATGTTGCAGAGATATATGACACACTGAATGTTGTGGTGCACTATGTTGCAGAGATATATGACACACTGAATGTTGTGGTGCACTATGTTGCAGAGATATATGACACACTGAATGTTGTGGTGCACTATGTTGCAGAGATATATGACACACTGAATGTTGTGGTGCACTATGTTGCAGAGATATATGACACACTGAATGTTGTGGTGCACTATGTTGCAGAGATATATGACACACTGAATGTTGTGGTGCACTATGTTGCAGAGATATATGACAGATATATATGACACACTGAATGTTGTGGTGCACTATGTTGCAGAGATATATGACACACTGAATGTTGTGGTGTACTATGTTGCAGAGATATATGACACACTGAATGTTGTGGTGCACTATGTTGCAGAGATATATGGCATATAGCTGGAAAGTAATGAAAAAGACAAAACTGTAGAAGGGAACTATTGAATGAAGGAGTTTGTTTCACAGTTGCAGAGATATATGGCAAATAGCTGGAAAGTAATGAAAAAGACAAAACTGTAGAAGGGAACTATTGAATGAAGGAGTTTGTTTCACAGGTGAAAGTTCCTCTCTGCTGTTATGTGTTTTTTCACCACCATCGTTGTGTTGTGATGTGTATAAAGTCTGTCTGATACACCAGAGTTAATAACACTGTATGTAACCTGTCTGGTAAATACCTGATAGAAAACTTATTGACAGGATTCTTTTCTTAGGATTCTGTTGGTAGGAATCAAGTTTATAAGACTGGACGCTATTATGAGATTACTACTGGAAGGACTGTTACCAGAAGACTTTTAGTAGAAGACCTCCGGTAGGTTTCTGTTGGAAATAGTTTTGGCAACACTCTATTGGTAAAAGACTTTAGGTAGCGATTCGTTTGTAACGTATAAGATGAATAAAACGAGACTCACGAAATCGTAATGGCACGATTGCAAACAAACCGAACCACGGGCGGGATTTGAACCCGCGGTCAGAGAGTCTCAAATCCCGCCCGTGGTATGGTTTGGTTAAGATGAATCAAGTCAGATGGTTTTACAGTGACATATAAAACAGTGTATTAACACACAAAACATGAAAGTAACTCATAAAACAGTATCATAACAATAAAAAAGTATAGTGACACAAATCATTAGAGAAACACATAAAAAAGTAAATTGAGACATAAAACAGTGTAGTGACAAATAAATAAGTACAATAACACATAAAAAAGCTTAATAACAAACAAACCATCATAATTACACACAAAAATATATGTAATATAAAACAGTACAATAACACAGAAGACCAGTACAAAACAATAACACAGAAGACCAGTACAGTACAATAACACAGAAGACCAGTACAGTACAATAACACAGAAGACCAGTACAGTACAATAACACAGAAGACCAGTACAGTACAATAACACAGAAGACCAGTACAGTACAATAACACAGAAGACCAGTACAGTACAATAACACAGAAGACCAGTACAGTACAATAACACAGAAGACCAGTACAGTACAATAACACAGAAGACCAGTACAGTACAATAACACAGAAGACCACCAGTACAGTACAATAACACAGAAGACCAGTACAGTTCAATAACACAGAAGACCAGTACAGTACAATAACACAGAAGACCAGTACAGTACAATAACACAGAAGACCAGTACAGTACAATAACACAGAAGACCAGTACAGTACAATAACACAGAAGACCAGTACAGTACAATAACACAGAAGACCAGTACAAAACAATACACAGAATTCCAGTACAGTACAATAACACACACGACCAGTACAGTGCAATACACACAATATCAGTACAGAACAGTACAGTAACACAGAGGGACAGTACGGTAGAGAAACACAAAAGACCAGCACAGTACAATAACACAAAAAGCCAGTGCAGTACAATAACACAGAAGACTAAAAGAGCACAATAACACGGAAGACCAGTACAGAATAATACACAGATGACCAGTATAGTACATTAACACACAGGACCAGTACAGCACAATATCTCAGAAGACAAGTGGAGTACAATACCACAGAAGGCCAGTACAGTACAATAACACAGAAGACCAGTACAGTACAATAACACAGAAGACCAGTACAGTACAATAACACACAAGACCAGTACAGTACAATAACACAGAAGACCAGTACAGTACAATAACACAGAAGACCAGTACAGTACAATAACACAGAAGACCAGTACAGTACAATAACACAGAAGACCAGTACAGTACAATAACACAGAAGACCAGTACAGTACAATAACACAGAAGACCAGTACAGTACAATAACACAGAAGACCAGTACAGTACAATAACACAGAAGACCAGTACAGTACAATAACACAGAAGACCAGTACAGTACAATAACACAGAAGACCAGTACAGTACAATAACACAGAAGACCAGTACAGTACAATAACACAGAAGACCAGTACAGTACAATAACACAGAAGACCAGTACAGTACAATAACACAGAAGACCAGTACAGTACAATAACACAGAAGACCAGTACAGTACAATAACACAGAAGACCAGTACAGTACAATAACACAGAAGACCAGTACA
>NW_027197742.1:27500-55445 GCF_038502225.1 Cherax quadricarinatus | reverse complement strand
ATGTTAACCCTTTGACTGTCGCGGCCGTATATATACGTTTGCGAGGTACCGTGTTTGACGTATATATACTCATAAATTCTAGCGGCTTCAAATCAGGCAGGAGAAAGCTAGTAGGCCCACATGTGAGAGAATGGGTCTGTGTGGTCAGTGTGCACCACATAAAAAAAATCCTGGAGCACGCAGTGCATAATGAGAAAAAAAAAACTCCGACCGTTTTTTTTAATTAAAATGCCGACTTTGTGGTCTATTTTCGTATAGTATTTGTGGTTGTATTCTCGTTTTCTTGGTCTCATTTGATAGAATGGAAACTATATTATAGAAATGGAGGTGATTTTGATTAATTTTACTATAAAAAGAACCTGGAAATGGAGCACAAAGTACAGGAAATGTTTGATTTTTGCCGATGTTCAAAAGTGAACAAATGATGTCATTGTCCAATAAATGTCCAAATAGCCATTCTAATACGCAGTCATGAATGGGTTGATGTAATTTTTACAATTATTACAGTATTGCAGTAGTCTGCATAACAGTAAATCTTCTATTTTTTGTTTGAATAAAATTTCAAAATAAAAAGCAAGAGTAATATCACAGGGACCTGGAGACATGACTGATGAACAAAGAAAATGTTATTTTAGAGCCAGGAATGTCTGCATTGTTCATTCTGGACCTTATTTTGAAATTGTCGTATTTTTTAATTTTCGTGAAATTGGCCAAATTGCAAATTTCTGACCATGTTATTGGGTAGTTGAAATCGGTAAATGGGCAGTTTCTTGTACTCAATCGATAGAAAAAATAGAGTTCTGAAGAAATAGTTATGAGTTTGGTTGACTGGAATAACGGAATTAGCCGAAAATAGGGCTCAAAGTGGGCGAAATTGCCGATTTTTAAATATCGCCGAAGTCGCTAACTTCGCGAGAGCGTAATTCCGTCAGTTTTCCATCAAATTTCGTTTTTTTGGTGTCTTTACAATCGGGAAAAGATTCTCTATCATTTCATAAGAAAAAATAATTTTTTTTTTTTTCGAATATTTTGCGACACCAGAAGCAACTTCAGGATTTGGCCCTTCGACAGTCAAAGGGTTAATTTAGAGCCAGGAATGTCTGCATTGTTCATTCTGGACCCTATTTTGAAATTGTCATATTTTTTAATTTTCGTGAAATTGGCTAAATTGCAAATTTCAGTCAATAAAAACAACAGACAGCCTCGCTCCACAAAGGTGGCAGTAAAGCAGTTGCAAAGAATTACAGACCGATAGCACTAATGTCCCACATCAAACAAATCTTTGAAAGGGCTCTAAGTAGATCGCCACCCACTTAGATACCCATCATCTGCACAACCCAGGGCAACAAAGGTTTAGAACAGGTTGCTCCTGCTTATCCCAACTACTGGACCACTATGACATCGTCTTGGACATACAAATTGCAGATGTAGCATACACAGACTTTGCGAAAGCCTTCGACAGGTGTGTTCATGGTGTAATAGCACACAAAATGCGTGATAAAGGAATAACAAGAAAAGTTGATAGGTGTAGCTATAACTTCCTAACAAAGAGAACACAAAGAGTAATAGTAAACAGAGTAAAGTCAGAGGCGGCTACAGTGAAAAGCTCTGTTCCACAAGGTACAGTACTTGCTCCCATCCTGTTCCTCATCCTCATATCTGACATAGACAAAGATGTAAACCACAGCACCGTGTCCTCCTTTGCGGATGACACCTGAATTTGCAAGACAGTGTCATCCATCGAAGACACTGCAAATCTCCAAGCAGACATCAACCAAATCTTTAAATGGGCCGCAGAAAACAATATGAAGTTCAATGAAGACAAATTTCAATTACTCCGCTATGGAAAACTCGAGGAAATTAAAACTGTATCGGAGTATAAAACAAATTCCAACCACACAATAGAGCGAAAAACTAATGTGAAGGACCTGGGAGTGATAATGTCAGAGAATCTCACTTTCAAAGATCACAACAATGTATCTACCACATCTGCTAGGAAAATGATAGGATGGATAATGAGAACCTTCAAAACTAGGGATGCCAAGCCCATGATGATTCTCTTCAAATCGCTTGTTCTCTCTAGGCTGGAATATTGCTGTACACTAACTGCCCCGGTCATGGCAGGTGAAATTGCAGATCTGGAGAATAAACAGATAACTTTCACTGCACGTATAAGTACGATAAAGCACCTAAATTACTGGGAACGGTTGAAGTCCCTTGATTTGTACTCCCTGGAACGCAGGCGAGAAAGATACATGATAATATACACTTGGAAAATCCTAGAGGGACTAGTCCCAAATCTGCACACGAAAATCACTCCCTACGAAAGCAAAAGACTCGGCAGGAGATGCAACATCCCCCAATGAAAAGCAGGGGTGCCACAAGTATGCTAAGAGACTAAAGTGTCAGGGGCCCAAGACTGTTCAACTGTCTCCCATCATACATAAGGGGGATTACCAATAGACCCCTGGCTGTCTTCAAGAAGGCGCAGGAAAGGCACCTAAAGTGCAAAGTACAAAAGTGGAGTGCGTGCCTCCAAGCTGGCCAGGTTGTACAACAAACCCCAGTCAACCATCGCTACTATCTTGGCCAACAAAAAGGCAATCAAGGAAGCTGTTGTTGTGAATGGTGCAAATATGCTTACAAAACAGAGATCGTATATACTACTCAAAGATGTGGAGAGACTGTTATTGGTGTGGATAAATGAGAAACAGTTATCAGGGGATAGTGTATCTCAGTCAATAATATGTGAAAAGGCAAGGCAGTTGCATGCAGATCTCATTAAGAAAATGCCTGAAACTAGTGCTGATATTGATGAATTTGAGGCCAGTAAAGGCTGGTTTGAGAGGTTAAAGAATCATAGTGGCATACACAGTGTGATAAGGCATGGTGATGCCATTTCTGAGCAGCTGAAAAATATGTGCAAGACTTTAAGGGTTACATAGAGGCTGAAAAATTAAAACCCCAACAAGTGTTCAATTGTGACAAAACAGGCCTGTTTTCGAAGAAAATGCCAAACAGGACCTACATTACTCACGAGTAAAAGGCACTCCCAGGACACAAGCCTATGAGAGAGAGGCTAACTCTCATGTTTTGTAGTAATGCTAGTGGGGATTGCAAAGTGAAGCCTTTACTAGTGTATCACTCTCAAACTCCCCGAGTGTTCAAGAAAAACAATGTTGTCAAGACTAAAGTGTGTGTGATGTGGAGAGCAAACATTAAGGCATGGGTCACTAGGGACATTTTCCTTGACTGGTTCTATGACGTGTTTGGCCCCACTGTGCAAAAATACCTCCTGGAAAATAAATTGTCACTCAAGTGCCTCCTGGTATTAGACAATGCTCCTGCTCATCCTCCAACTTGCAAGAGCAAATTGTGGGGGAGTTTAGTTTCATCAAAGTGAAGTTTTTGCCCCCTAACACCACTCCTCTCCTCCAGCCCATGGACCAGCAGGTCATTTCAAATTTCAAAAAAAAAAAACTGTACACCAAAGCAGTGTTTCAAGAGTGCTTTGAAGTGACCTCAGACACTGAACTGAAAGAGTGTTCTGGAAAGATCACTCAGTATCCTCAGTGCAAAACCTTATAGGTAAGGATTGCTTCAGGATTTTGAATTCTGCTTGTAGAATGTGTACAAGAGAGGGATTTTGAAGGGTTTGGGGCTAACCCTGAGGAGCCTATGCCAGTTGTGGAATCTATTGTGGCACTGGGGAAGTCCATGGGGTTGGAGGTTAGTGGCGAGGATGTGGAAGAGTTGGTGGAGAACGACACTGAAGAGCTAACCACTACATGAGCTGCAAGAGCTTCATCTGCAACAGCAACAGACCACAGCTCAGGAATTTGCTTCAGAGGAGGGAGAGAGATGGAGGAAGTTGCCTTCTTCAAAGATTAAGGACATTTGTACAATGTGGACAAAGGTGCAAGCCTTTATGAATGAACATCACCCTGACACAGCTGTTGCAAGCCATGCTGGCAACATTTACAATGACAATGCTGTGTCCCATTTTAGGGAAATCTTAAAGAGACACCAGAAACAGAGCTCTCTGGACAGATTTTGTGCGACAGGGGTCCAGTGACTCAAGCTGGTCCTAGTGGCATTAAAAAACAAAGAAGGGAAGTAACCTCAGATAAGGACTTGCTACCTAAAGTCTTTATGGAAGGAGATTCCCTTTCCAAACAACAGTACACCTCCATCCTCTCCCCTCCTCCCAACTCGTCACTCATCAATAAGTCCTCAATAAAGGTAAGTGTCATTTCAGTATTGTTTACTGTGCATGTCTCATTGCTTTCTGTGTAGGGAAATGAATATTTCATGTAAAAAAAAAAATTCATTTAATACTTTTGGGTGTCTGGAAGGGATTAATTGGATTTCCATTATTTCTTAAGGGGAAAATTAATTCAGGTAATGGTAAAATTGGTTAAAGGCAAGCTCTCTGGAACGGATTAATGCCATTACCTAAGGGTCCGTAGTAGGTTGGTAGACAGCAACCACCCAGGGAAGTACTACCGTCCTGCCAGATGACTGTGAAACAAAAACCTGTAACTGTTTTGCATGATGGTAGGATTGCTGGTTTCTTTTTCTGTCTCATAAACACGCTAGATAACAGGGATATCTTGCTACTCCTACTTACACTTTGGTCACACTTCACAGACACGCACATGCATATATATATACATACATCTAGGTTTTTCTCCTTTTTCTAAATAGCTCTTGTTCTTCTTTATTTCTTCTATTGTCCATGGGGAAGTGGAAAAGAATCTTTCCTCCGTAAGCCATGCGTGTCGTATGAGGCGACTAAAATGCCGGGAGCAATGGGCTAGTAACCCCTTCTCCTGTAGACATTTACTAAAAAAGAGAAGAAGAAAAACTTTATAAAACTGGGATGCTTAAATGTGCGTGGATGTAGTGCGGATGACAAGAAACAGATGATTGCTGATGTTATGAATGAAAAGAAGTTGGATGTCCTGGCCCTAAGCGAAACAAAGCTGAAGGGGGTAGGAGAGTTTCAGTGGGGGGAAATAAATGGGATTAAATCTGGAGTATCTGAGAGAGTTAGAGCAAAGGAAGGGGTAGCAGTAATGTTAAATGATCAGTTATGGAAGGAGAAAAGAGAATATGAATGTGTAAATTCAAGAATTATGTGGATTAAAGTAAAGGTTGGATGCGAGAAGTGGGTCATAATAAGCGTGTATGCACCTGGAGAAGAGAGGAATGCAGAGGAGAGAGAGAGATTTTGGGAGATGTTAAGTGAATGTATAGGAGCCTTTGAACCAAGTGAGAGAGTAATTGTGGTAGGGGACCTGAATGCTAAAGTAGGAGAAACTTTTAGAGAGGGTGTGGTAGGTAAGTTTGGGGTGCCAGGTGTAAATGATAATGGGAGCCCTTTGATTGAACTTTGTATAGAAAGGGGTTTAGTTATAGGTAATACATATTTTAAGAAAAAGAGGATAAATAAGTATACAAGATATGATGTAGGGCAAAATGACAGTAGTTTGTTGGATTATGTATTGGTAGATAAAAGACTGTTGAGTAGACTTCAGGATGTACATGTTTATAGAGGGGCCACAGATATATCAGATCACTTTCTAGTTGTAGCTACACTGAGAGTAAAAGGTAGATGGGATACAAGGAGAATAGAAGCATCAGGGAAGAGAGAGGTGAAGGTTTATAAACTAAAAGAGGAGGCAGTTAGGGTAAGATATAAACAGCTATTGGAGGATAGATGGGCTAATGAGAGCATAGGCAATGGGGTCGAAGAGGTATGGGGTAGGTTTAAAAATGTAGTGTTAGAGTGTTCAGCAGAAGTTTGTGGTTACAGGAAAGTGGGTGCAGGAGGGAAGAGGAGCGATTGGTGGAATGATGATGTAAAGAGAGTAGTAAGGGAGAAAAAGTTAGCATATGAGAAGTTTTTACAAAGTAGAAGTGATGCAAGGAGGGAAGAGTATATGGAGAAAAAGAGAGAGGTTAAGAGAGTGGTGAAGCAATGTAAAAAGAGAGCAAATGAGAGAGTGGGTGAGATGTTATCAACAAATTTTGTTGAAAATAAGAAAAAGTTTTGGAGTGAGATTAACAAGTTAAGAAAGCCTAGAGAACAAATGGATTTGTCAGTTAAAAATAGGAGAGGAGAGTTATTAAATGGAGAGTTAGAGGTATTGGGAAGATGGAGGGAATATTTTGAGGAATTGTTAAATGTTGATGAAGATAGGGAAGCTGTGATTTCGTGTATAGGGCAAGGAGGAATAACATCTTGTAGGAGTGAGGAAGAGCCAGTTGTGAGTGTGGGGGAAGTTCGTGAGGCAGTAGGTAAAATGAAAGGGGGTAAGGCAGCCGGGATTGATGGGATAAAGATAGAAATGTTAAAAGCAGGTGGGGATATAGTTTTGGAGTGGTTGGTGCAATTATTTAATAAATGTATGGAAGAGGGTAAGGTACCTAGGGATTGGCAGAGAGCATGCATAGTTCCTTTGTATAAAGGCAAAGGGGATAAAAGAGAGTGCAAAAATTATAGGGGGATAAGTCTGTTGAGTATACCTGGTAAAGTGTATGGTAGAGTTATAATTGAAAGAATTAAGAGTAAGACGGAGAATAGGATAGCAGATGAACAAGGAGGCTTTAGGAAAGGTAGGGGGTGTGTGGACCAGGTGTTTACAGTGAAACATATAAGTGAACAGTATTTAGATAAGGCTAAAGAGGTCTTTGTGGCATTTATGGATTTGGAAAAGGCGTATGACAGGGTGGATAGGGGGGCAATGTGGCAGATGTTGCAAGTGTATGGTGTAGGAGGTAGGTTACTGAAAGCAGTGAAGAGTTTTTACGAGGATAGTGAGGCTCAAGTTAGAGTATGTAGGAAAGAGGGAAATTTTTTCCCAGTAAAAGTAGGCCTTAGACAAGGATGTGTGATGTCACCGTGGTTGTTTAATATATTTATAGATGGGGTTGTAAGAGAAGTAAATGCGAGGGTCTTGGCAAGAGGCGTGGAGTTAAAAGATAAAGAATCACACACAAAGTGGGAGTTGTCACAGCTGCTCTTTGCTGATGACACTGTGCTCTTGGGAGATTCTGAAGAGAAGTTGCAGAGATTGGTGGATGAATTTGGTAGGGTGTGCAAAAGAAGAAAATTAAAGGTGAATACAGGAAAGAGTAAGGTTATGAGGATAACAAAAAGATTAGGTGATGAAAGATTGAATATCAGATTGGAGGGAGAGAGTATGGAGGAGGTGAACGTATTCAGATATTTGGGAGTGGACGTGTCAGCGGATGGGTCTATGAAAGATGAGGTGAATCATAGAATTGATGAGGGAAAAAGAGTGAGTGGTGCACTTAGGAGTCTGTGGAGACAAAGAACTTTGTCCTTGGAGGCAAAGAGGGGAATGTATGAGAGTATAGTTTTACCAACGCTCTTATATGGGTGTGAAGCATGGGTGATGAATGTTGCAGCGAGGAGAAGGCTGGAGGCAGTGGAGATGTCATGTCTGAGGGCAATGTGTGGTGTGAATATAATGCAGAGAATTCGTAGTTTGGAAGTTAGGAGGAGGTGCGGGATTACCAAAACTGTTGTCCAGAGGGCTGAGGAAGGGTTGTTGAGGTGGTTCGGACATGTAGAGAGAATGGAGCGAAACAGAATGACTTCAAGAGTGTATCAGTCTGTAGTGGAAGGAAGGCGGGGTAGGGGTCGGCCTAGGAAAGGTTGGAGGGAGGGGGTAAAGGAGGTTTTGTGTGCGAGGGGCTTGGACTTCCAGCAGGCATGCGTGAGCGTGTTTGATAGGAGTGAATGGAGACAAATGGTTTTTAATACTTGACGTGCTGTTGGAGTGTGAGCAAAGTAACATTTATGAAGGGATTCAGGGAAACCGGCAGGCCGGACTTGAGTCCTGGAGATGGGAAGTACAGTGCCTGCACTCTGAAGGAGGGGTGTTAATGTTGCAGTTTAAAAACTGTAGTGTAAAGCACCCTTCTGGCAAGACAGTGATGGAGTGAATGATGGTGAAAGTTTTTCTTTTTCGGGCCACCCTGCCTTGGTGGGAATCGGCCAGTGTGATAATAATAAATACGTCTTGCTACTTCTACCTACACTTAGGTCACGCTACACATACATGTACAAGCATATATATACACACCCCTCTGGGTTTTCTGTTATTTTCTTTCTAGTTCTTGTTCTTGTTTATTTCCTCTTATCTCCATGGGGAAGTGAAACAGAATTCTTCCTCCGTAAGCCATGTGTGTCGTAAGAGGCGACTGAAATGCCAGGAGCAAGGGGCTAGTAACCTCTTCTCCTGTATATATTACTATATGTAAAAGGAGAAACTTTTGTTTTTCCTTTTGAGCCGCCCCACCTCAGTGGGGTACGGCCGGTGTGTTGAAAGAAGGAAGAATTTAGTACACTGAAATTTTTCAAATAATTCAACATGAGCAAGTGGCTGACATGCATGTAATATTTATTGCATTAATTAGTAGTACAAAGTAAACTAATTAAAATGGCACCAGAATTTAGCTGCCACAAATTTAAGAGGTCTGAAGCAAGATTGCGCCAATTTTCAAGGAAAAATACTGGTAATAACAAAATGAAAAGAAAACTGCAATGAAAACTTATGCTTATATTAACACATGACAAACTACAAATGATGATACCTCTGCAAGCAAAGCAATGAAATTTACCAACACTTAGGGAAAAGTTATTAAAAGAAAAACCCAATAACCTCCCTAAAGAATGGAGGCTATAAATTGGAAGAAAATGATCACTGCTATGTGCTTTTGGGAGATTCTGAAGAGAAGCTGCAGAGGTTGGTGGATGAATTTGGTACAGGATGTAAAAGAAGAAAATTAAAAGTGAATATAAGAAAGAGTAAGGTTACGAGGATAACAAAAAGATTAGGTGACGAAAGATTGGATATCAGATTGGAGGGAGAGAGTATGGAGGAGGTTTATCTGGAGAGAGAGTTTATCTGGAGAGAGTTCCGGGGGTCAACGCCCCCGCGGCCCGGTCTGTGACCAGGCCTCCTTAGGTCAGTGTCCCAGGATGCGACCCACACCAGTCGACTAACACCCAGGGAAGGATGAGGTGAATCATAGAATTGATGAGGGGAAAAGGGTGAGTGGTGCACTTACGAGTCTGTGGAGACGAAGAGCTTTGTCCGTAGAAGCAAAGAGGGGAATGTATGAAAGTATAGTTATACAAACACTCTTATATGGGTGTAAGGCATGGGTGATGAATATTGCAACGAGGAGAAGGCTGGAGGCAGTGGAGATGTCATGTCTGAGGGCAATGTGTGGTGTGAATATAATGCAGAGAATTCGTAGTTTGGAAATTAGAAGAGGACGTGGGATTACCAAAACTGTTATCCAGAGGGCTGAAGAGGGGTTGTTGAGGTGGTTCGGACATGTAGAGAGAATGGAACAAAACATTGACTTCGAGAGTGCATAAATCTGTAGTGTAGGGAAGGCGGGGTAGGGGTCGGCCTAGGAAAGGTTGGAGGGAGGGGGTAAAGGAGGTTTTCTGTGCGAGAGGCTTGGACTTCCAGCAAGCATGCATTAGCGTATTTGATAGGAGTGAATGGAGACAAATGGTTTTTAATACTTTATGTGCTGTTGGAGTGTGAGCAAAGTAACATTTATGAAGGGATTCAGGGAAACCGGCAGGCCGGACTTGAGTCCTGGAGATGGGAAGTACAGTGTCTGCACTCTGAAGGAGGGGTGTTAATGTTGCAGTTTTATAACTGTAGTGTAAAGCACCCCTCTGGCAAGACAGTGATGGAGTGAATGATGATGAAAGTTTTTCTTTTTCGGGCCACCCTGCCTTGGTGGGAATCGGCCGATGTGTTAATAATAAAATACTGGCATTAAGGATGAAAGAGTCTACCAACTGATCACATGAGTAAAAATAGTATTTGTTACTAAACAAAAGCCTTATAACTCAGCAAATAACAATCACCAAGTGAAAAGATAAAGGTAAAACATAAAATACTTATCCTTCTACTTTTTCCAAGCGAGATATTTAACAAAATTGGAAGCTAAAATATAAATGCATGTAATGATACATCAAGAGATGAATCTGGTGGGTAAGAAATGGCAAGAAATTAACAAAGATTCACATTAACTTGGAAATGAGAGAATAAACTTAAATTTATAAACAAATACATTTATAAACAGATGCTAAAAACCACACCATTCAATCTATTATTGCTACTGTGTAACTCAACAGTTAAAATTCATACCTAATATAATCCAGGGTAGGATATGGCCAGTTTATTGAAAATATTTTTTAACTAAATTCTGATTTCTAAAAACTGTCCAATCTTTTTAAAAATATAAAGCCATTATTATAGTGTAATAGTACTTACAAACAATCCATGCCCATTTTCATTTGGTTTAATGTTGCACATCATATTGATAACCTTTCGTGTCTCCATATCTGTAGTCTCTGGGGTTTCTGATGCAACAGGATCAACAGCTTCGGGTGAGATAGCCCGAGGACGGGACGGAGGCTGTTGCTTGATTCTAAATGCTGTTAAGGGGTAAATCCCAAACCTGAAAAAAGTAAAATATACAAATAAATAATATAACAATGTTCCAATTCAATTCAAATCATTTGATACAAGAGTGCATGTATTAAGGATTATTAATGTGTATAAAATAACAATATGTGGTATATCAATTGCTGTGCATGTAACTGTCTGCATGTGCTTAAAGCTTCACAATATTTTGACTGACAATTCTCTTCATACTTTGAAGTCCTATTCACAAATCAATATACTCAGAATATGCTTTAAAACTTTCATATTTAATCAGCTATTATGCTTTTGCTTTCCTCAAAAGGCAAATAAAGTTCTAACGACCTCACACATTATATGTCAGTGATATTAACATTGTCTACAAAACAAAACAAAAAAAAAAATCCAGTCACAGTTCTGCCTGAGTTTACAGGTGCCACTATGTTATTGAGGCTTTTTGTCACACTTAGTAGACAACTTTTAGAAAGTCCTACCAAAAATAAATTATCCTCTCATGCTGTCTCAATAATCCCTACCTTGGTAATTAGCTTCAATCACTATTTTTTTTATCACAATAATACATTTTATTTCTTCTCCAAGCATTTCATTATGTAATGCCAAAGCCAATTTTTGGTAAAAGTGAAGAATAATTTGTGCACATTATTAGTGAGTCTAACAATGATAATTACCTGTAGACTATTTGTAAAAGATTCTGGGTGCTGTTGTACTCTTGCAGTCTGTTCTGAAACCAGGCTTCCCTGATTAGACTGGCTGTTGTTGCTTGCAGCCTGCAAGCCAACATAGCCATCAAAAACATGGCTGGTCAATTACCTACTAAAGAAATTTGTCAAGTTCCCTCTAAGTTACAGACTGTGGTACCAGAAATATTTCTTACATGTGTTGGGAATAAAATGAAAGGTTTTGGACCTTAGATGTTTACATGTTCTTTAACTGTGCTTATGACACCTCTGTCTTTCTTTTATCATGCACTGCACCTTCTACTATATCTCTCATTTTTTTTGTGCAAATTAGGGACATAACCTTCAAACATTTAAATGCATTAGGCAGGAAAATTTTGTACACAGTTAGCTCCATGAAGAAATGTGAAGATTATAGAGTTGACAGGAAGAGCAAGGAAGTTATCTTATTATCATGTGATACATTAGCTCTAAGGCAGTATGAGAGTTGCAGTTAGTCTTGGAATAGTGATGAGGGACGTGGATGAAAGTCAGTACGAAACTATTAGTAAGTTATCTTGTCTTCAAGAGATAGCTGGAACTACTTCACTTCTGGAGACATTTTATATACATGTAGATATACAATATTTTAAAAAGTTAGTTATTCATCAGTTTGCAATGAGTGTGTACTGTGGTGAAATTAAAAGTAATGATTAGGAAATCTGCACTCGGTATAGACAAAGATATAATGACCATAGTAAAAAAAAAAAAAAAGTACCATACCTGACATCTTCAATGAATTTCTCCAGCTTTTCAATAACAGGAATATCTGCCATGCGAAAAAGCGTTGGTTCTCCACTGCTATGTGTAATTTCTGCTACTACACTGTCACTATGGTACTGGTGTTGAAGCATATCCTCAACACAATTATCTATAAATTTGTTTGCTGAAATGAGAACGGAAAACATTTAAATCTTTACTCATTTAAGCATAAAATAAAGTTTGGGACAACTATCCCTAATGTAAAAATCTTTACCATAGTAAATAATGACAGGAATAAGTGCACAACTGAATCTCTGCCTCTCTTATAAAAATTATATAGAAAAGTCACAATATTATATTTAATTACACTGAGTAGTTAAGCCAAGCTCATTAATATTCATTTCATTTTCATACTGTTTAATACAATGATTCTTAACAATAATTATAACATGTCTATAGGAATGATTACTAAAGAGGGAAATTCGTACATTTCTTAGGGTTGTGTATGAGAGCATGAGCTGCTAAGAGTTTAAGGGAGTGGACTTCAAATAAGACCGGATGAAAGAGTAGTTCTGCGGTACTTGGACGTTGGCTTTGTTCAGGATTTAGGCACTGCTGTATAAAGTCTCTCTGCTGTTCATGCTCCAAGGAATGTATAGTTCGTAGCACCTGTAAAAAACAACAAAAAAATTAATATATTAATAATGTAAATTCTCTTCAAAGGAAACATAATAAAAATAAACAAAGCTTCTTGAGTGCCACAGACACTAGACCAGTTAGCTTACCAACTGTACTGAAGAAATTTATTTTTCCTAGATTTAGTGAAAATATAAATAAGAGATTCCAAAAATTATAGGGAAATATGTTTACTGAGTATACCGGGTAAAGTGTATAGTAGGGTCATTAATAAAAGAATTAAAGGTAAGACAGAAAGCAGGATTGCAGATGAGCAGAATGGGTAGGGGATGTGTAGATCAAGTGTTTACAGTGAAGCTTTATTATCACACCGGCCGATTCCCACCAAGGCAGGGTGGCCCGAAAAAGAAAAACTTTCACCATCATTCACTCCATCACTGTCTTGCCAGAAGGGTGCTTTACACTACAGTTTTTAAACTGCAACATTAACACCCCTCCTTCAGAGTGCAGGCACTGTACTTCCCATCTCCAGGACTCAAGTCCGGCCTGCCGGTTTCCCTGAATCCCTTCATAAATGTTACTTTGCTCACACTCCAACAGCACGTCAAGTATTAAAAACCATTTGTCTCCATTCACTCCTATCAAACACGCTCACGCATGCCTGCTGGAAGTCCAAGCCCCTCGCACACAAAACCTCCTTTACCCCCTCCCTCCAACCCTTCCTAGGCCGACCCCTACCCCGCCTTCCTTCCACTACAGACTGATACACTCTTGAAGTCATTCTGTTTCGCTCCATTCTCTCTACATGTCCGAACCACCTCAACAACCCTTCCTCAGCCCTCTGGACAACAGTTTTGGTAATCCCGCACCTCCTCCTAACTTCCAAACTACGAATTCTCTGCATTATATTCACACCACACATTGCCCTCAGACATGACATCTCCACTGCCTCCAGCCTTCTCCTCGCTGCAACATTCATCACCCACGCTTCACACCCATATAAGAGCGTTGGTAAAACTATACTCTCATACATTCCCCTCTTTGCCTCCAAGGACAAAGTTCTTTGTCTCCACAGACTCCTAAGTGCACCACTCACTCTTTTTCCCTCATCAATTCTATGATTCACCTCATCTTTCATAGACCCATCCGCTGACACGTCCACTCCCAAATATCTGAATACGTTCACCTCCTCCATACTCTCTCCCTCCAATCTGATATTCAATCTTTCATCACCTAATCTTTTTGTTATCCTCATAACCTTACTCTTTCCTGTATTCACCTTTAATTTTCTTCTTTTGCACACCCTACCAAATTCATCCACCAATCTCTGCAACTTCTCTTCAGAATCTCCCAAGAGCACAGTGTCATCAGCAAAGAGCAGCTGTGACAACTCCCACTTTGTGTGTGATTCTTTATCTTTTAACTCCACGCCTCTTGCCAAGACCCTCGCATTTACTTCTCTTACAACCCCATCTATAAATATATTAAACAACCACGGTGACATCACACATCCTTGTCTAAGGCCTACTTTTACTGGGAAAAAATTTCCCTCTTTCCTACATACTCTAACTTGAGCCTCACTATCCTCGTAAAAACTCTTCACTGCTTTCAGTAACCTACCTCCTACACCATACACTTGCAACATCTGCCACATTGCCCCCCTATCCACCCTGTCATACGCCTTTTCCAAATCCATAAATGCCACAAAGACCTCTTTAGCCTTATCTAAATACTGTTCACTTATATGTTTCACTGTAAACACCTGGTCCACACACCCCCTACCTTTCCTAAAGCCTCCTTGTTCATCTGCTATCCTATTCTCCGTCTTACTCTTAATTCTTTCAATTATAACTCTACCATACACTTTACCAGGTACACTCAACAGACTTATCCCCCTATAATTTTTGCACTCTCTTTTATCCCCTTTGCCTTTATACAAAGGAACTATGCATGCTCTCTGCCAATCCCTAGGTACCTTACCCTCTTCCATACATTTATTAAATAATTGCACCAACCACTCCAAAACTATATCCCCACCTGCTTTTAACATTTCTATCTTTATCCCATCAATCCCGGCTGCCTTACCCCCTTTCATTTTACCTACTGCCTCACGAACTTCCCCCACACTCACAACTGGCTCTTCCTCACTCCTACAAGATGTTATTCCTCCTTGCCCTATACACGAAATCACAGCTTCCCTATCTTCATCAACATTTAACAATTCCTCAAAATATTCCTTCCATCTTCCCAATACCTCTAACTCTCCATTTAATAACTCTCCTCTCCTATTTTTAACTGACAAATCCATTTGTTCTCTAGGCTTTCTTAACTTGTTAATCTCACTCCAAAACTTTTTCTTATTTTCAACAAAATTTGTTGATAACATCTCACCCACTCTCTCATTTGCTCTCTTTTTACATTGCTTCACCACTCTCTTAACTTCTCTCTTTTTCTCCATATACTCTTCCCTCCTTGCATCACTTCTACTTTGTAAAAACTTCTCATATGCTAACTTTTTCTCCCTTACTACTCTCTTTACATCATCATTCCACCAATCGCTCCTCTTCCCTCCTGCACCCACTTTCCTGTAACCACAAACTTCTGCTGAACACTCTAACACTACATTTTTAAACCTACCCCATACCTCTTCGACCCCATTGCCTATGCTCTCATTAGCCCATCTATCCTCCAATAGCTGTTTATATCTTACCCTAACTGCCTCCTCTTTTAGTTTATAAACCTTCACCTCTCTCTTCCCTGATGCTTCTATTCTCCTTGTATCCCATCTACCTTTTACTCTCAGTGTAGCTACAACTAGAAAGTGATCTGATATATCTGTGGCCCCTCTATAAACATGTACATCCTGAAGTCTACTCAACAGTCTTTTATCTACCAATACATAATCCAACAAACTACTGTCATTTCGCCCTACATCATATCGTGTATACTTATTTATCCTCTTTTTCTTAAAATATGTATTACCTATAACTAAACCCCTTTCTATACAAAGTTCAATCAAAGGGCTCCCATTATCATTTACACCTGGCACCCCAAACTTACCTACCACACCCTCTCTAAAAGTTTCTCCTACTTTAGCATTCAAGTCCCCTACCACAATTACTCTCTCACTTGGTTCAAAGGCTCCTATACATTCACTTAACATCTCCCAAAATCTCTCTCTCTCCTCTGCATTCCTCTCTTCTCCAGGTGCATACACGCTTATTATGACCCACTTCTCGCATCCAACCTTTACTTTAATCCACATAATTCTTGAATTTACACATTCATATTCTCTTTTCTCCTTCCATAACTGATCATTTAACATTACTGCTACCCCTTCCTTTGCTCTAACTCTCTCAGATACTCCAGATTTAATCCCATTTATTTCCCCCCACTGAAACTCTCCTACCCCCTTCAGCTTTGTTTCGCTTAGGGCCAGGACATCCAACTTCTTTTCATTCATAACATCAGCAATCATCTGTTTCTTGTCATCCGCACTACATCCACGCACATTTAAGCAACCCAGTTTTATAAAGTTTTTCTTCTTCTCTTTTTTAGTAATTGTATACAGGAGAAGGGGTTACTAGCCCATTGCTCCCGGCATTTTAGTCGCCTCATACGACACGCATGGCTTACGGAGGAAAGATTCTTTTCCACTTCCCCATGGACAATAGAAGAAATAAAAAAGAACAAGAGCTATTTAGAAAAAGGAGAAAAACCTAGATGTATGTATATATATATATGCATGTGCGTGTCTGTGAAGTGTGACCAAAGTGTAAGTAGGAGTAGCAAGATATCCCTGTTATCTTAGCGTGTTTATGAGACAGAAAAAGAAACCAGCAATCCTACCATCATGCAAAACAGTTACAGGTTTTTGTTTCACAGTCATCTGGCAGGACGGTAGTACTTCCCTGGGTGGTTGCTGTCTACCTTTGATATACCTTTGAAGAGTTTCGAGAGTTTAGAGTTTCTACTCTCTGAGCCCAGCCATGGGCCAGGCTCGTCTGGTGCTTGCCTGGTCAACCAGGCTGTTGCTGCTGGAGGCCCGCTGCCCCACATATCCATCACAGCCTGGTTGATCTGGCACCTGGTGAAGATACTTGTCCAGTTTCCTCTTGAAGGCTTCTACACTTGTTCCAGCCGTGTTTCTGATATCTTCTGGTAAGATGTTGAATAGTCTGGGACCCCGGATGTTGATACAGTGTTCCCTTATTGTCCCCACCGCACCCCTGCTCCTCACTGGGTTTATTTTACACTTCCTCCCATATCTCTCACTCCAGGAACGGGGCCATCAGCACTGAGTAATATTCTAAGTGAGGGAGCGCTAGCGATTTGAAGAGTGTCACCATTGGCATTATTTCCCTTGTTTTGAAAGTTCTCAATACCCACCCTATCATCTTCCTGGCTGTCGTGATTTTTGTCTTGCTATGGTCTTCAAAAGAAAGGTCCACTGACATAATTATTCCTAGGTCTTTTACGTGTTCCTTATGTTCTATTTGGTGACCCTCTTGAGTTTTGTATATAGTGCTCCTTTTGAGTTCTACATTCTTTCCATACCTAAGCAGCAGGAACTTATCACCACTGAACGTCATGTTGTTCTCCACTGCCCACTGGAAAACCCTGCTGATGTCGTCCTGTACTTTTTCAGTATCCTCTATTGCAGTGACTTTCATGCTTATTTTAGTGTCATCTGCAAATGATGATACAAAAGTGTGCCGGGTGTTTATGTCTATGTCTGTTATGAGGATGAGAAACAGCAAAGGTTCCAGGACAGTGCCTTAGGGCACTGAGCTTTAGACCTCGCTGATGCTGGATCTTGCCCTGTTCACTACTACTTTTTGTGTTCTGTGTGTTAGGAACCAAAAATCCATCTGCCTACCTTCTCGTAATGCCCATGGCCTTTATTTTGTGCGCTATTACTCCATGATCACATTTGTCAAACGCCTTTGCAAAATCTGTGTAAATCACATCTGCATTTTGGTCGTCTTCCAATGCCTCCGTAATTCTGTCATAATGGTTCTGCAGCTGTGACAGACATGATCGTCCTGCTCTAAAACCATGCTGGTTCGGGTTATGTTGGTTGTGCTGGTCCATGAAATTTGTAATCTGCCGTCTCATCACTCTTTCGAAGATTTTTATGATGTGAGAGGTTAGGGCTACTGGTCTGTAATTTTTAGCTAGTACTCTACTACCTCCCTTATGCAAAGGAGTTATGTCTGCACTCCGATATTTCACTTAGATCTAAGCTCTTTCTCCAAAGAATACTGAGGGCTCGTGCTAGTGGTACTTTTCACTTCTTTATAAACAGAGCATTCCATGAATCTGGTCCAGATGGTAGATCTACGTTTGGACAGTTTAACCCTTTGACTGTTTTCGACGTATAAATACGTCTTACGAGCCAATGTTTCTGACGTATATATACTCAATAATTCTAGCGGCTTCAAATCAAGCGGGAGAAAGCTGGTAGGCCCACATGTGAGAGAATGGGTCTGTGTGGTCAGTGTGCACCACATAAAAAAAATCCTGCAGCACACATTGCGTAATGAGAAAAAAAAAACTGATCGTTTTTTTGGAATAAAACGCCGACTTTGAGGTGTATTTTCGTATAGTATTTATCGTTGTATTCGCGTTTTCATGGTCTTAGGTGATAAAATGGAAAACATATTACAGAAATAGAGATGATTTTCATTACTTTGACGATGAAAACGACCTTGAAACTGAGCTCAAAGTAGCGGAAATGTTCGATTTTTACCAATGTTCAGGAGTAAATAAATCACACCACACGTCCAATACACGTCAACTGGGGAGTCTAATATTCTTTCACTAGTGCACTGATATTATTTATACCATTTTTACAATAATGCAGTAGTCTGCATAACAGTAAATTTTGTATTTTTTTGTATGAATAAAAAATCAAAATAGAAAGCAATAATAATATAAGAGGGGCCTAGAGATGTGACTAATGAACAGAGCATATGTTATTTTAGTGCCACGAATGTCTACCTTGTTTATTCTGGACCCTATTTTGAAATTGGCATCTTTTTTAGTTTGCGTGAAATTGGCCAAATTGCCAATTTCTGACCACCATATTGGGTAGTCCAAATTAGTAAATGGGAGGTTTCTTGTACTCAGCTGATAGATAAAATGGAGTTCTAAAGAAATAGCTATGAGTTTGGTCAACTGGAACAATGGAATTGGCTGAAAATAGGGCTCAAAGTCGGCGAAATCGCCGATACGCATATGTCGCCGAGACCGCTAACTTCGCGGGAGCATAATTCCATGAGTTTTCGACCAAATTTCGAACTTTTGGTGTCATTACCATCGGGAAAAGATTCTCTATCATTTCATAAGAAAAAATAATATTTTTTTTTTTCAAAAATTGAGTGACAGTTTCAGAAATGGGCCTGAAACAGTCAAAGGGTTAAGGGTTAATGAATGGGATGACTTGGAGGGCGTATAAATATGTAGTGGAGGGAAGGAGGGATAGGGGTAATCCTAGGAAAAGATGGAGGGAGGGGGTAAAGAGGTTCTGTGTGCAAGGGGCTTGGACATGCAGCAGGGATGTATGAGCATGTTAGACAAGAGCAGTAGTAGTAGTAGTAATAATAATAATAATAATAATAATAATAATAATAATAATAATAATAATAATAATAATAATAATAATAATAATAATAATAATAATAATAATAATAATAATGTCTGAAAGTAAAGTTTATCAAGGTATTCTTGAGCCTTGTGTAGAAGATGCTATTAACCTTGTAACAAAAATATAAATCAATTTCACGTGCCTGTTCTTGCGTGACAACATTGCCAGAGTCACCATTTCCGGGTATCTCCAGTGCAGCCATCTCCAAAGCTGCCATCCCAAATGAGTAGATGTCTACAGCTGGGGTTACTGGAGAGGAATCTGCAATTATTAAAATACCGTCAGTTCTTAGTAATACTACATAGTGTGGATAGTAGTGTGCAAGGATAGATATCACTTTGAATATCTTACTTAACCCTCCCTTACTGTGCTATTATTTCACATCCTCTGTATTCCATAAAAGCAAGAAAAAAAGTATGATGATTAAAATTTTCAGCCACGTATTATTCATAACAAGTGACCCATCATTATAAGCTTTAGGAGCACAAAAACTACCTATCTAGGTGTTCCATGTTGTCTTATTAGCTATTAGCTTTCAGACAGTTCTGGGAGGAACCTTCAAGGGACTCAGTCTCAGGAAATGATTGATAAAACATATTTCTCACGAATGACACACTAAACTCAGCCCATAATGATGAACCTATCTTAACTTCACTAAATTTTGAGAAATATATTATTAGAATGCATACTGCATTCTAATAATACTGGCATACTGGCCCAAGCTCAGACACAGAGACAGAGAGACAGAGAGACAGACAGACAGACAGACAGACAGACACACACACACACACACACACACACACACACACACACACACACACACATGGTGGGGAACTGAAGAAATGGACATGTACAATTCAGTCTGGGGGGTGTAAGGTAGTCACTGCAGTGAAGTATAACCCTCCACAGAATTGCAGGAGACCAAGAGAAGAATATGAAGAGAGCAACAGAGCAATGGTGGACACACTAGCTGAGGTGGCCAGAAGAGCTCACACGAGTAGAGCAAAGTTACTAGTTATAGGCGATTTCAATCACAAGGAGATGGATTGGGAAAACCTGGTGCCACGTGGGGGTCCCAAAACATGGAGAGCCAAGATGATGGATGTGGTACTGGAAAACCTCATGCATCAACATGTTAGGGACACTACCAGAGAGAGAGAGGGGGGAAGATGAACCAGCAAGACTGGGCCTCATGTTCACCCTGAGTAGCTCAGACATCACATATGAAAGGCCCCTTGGAGTTAGTGATCACATGCTTCTGAGCTTTAAATACATAGCAGAGTTACAAGTGGAGAGGGTTACAGGAGTAGGATTGGAAAAGCCAAACTACAATAGGGGGGACTACACAGGTATGAGGAACTTCCTGCAGGAGGTTCAGTGGGAAAGTGAATTGCTAGGAAAGTCAGTAAACAAAATGATCGACAATGTAACAACAAAATGAAAGGAGGCAGAGAAAAGGGTTGTTCCCAAGAGCAATAGAAATATTGGGAAGACCAGAATGAGCCCTTGGTTTACCCAAAGGTATGGGGAGGCAAAAAACTAAATGCACTAGAGAATGGAAAAGTAAAGAAGACAGGAAAATAGAGAGATTAGTTGAAGATCCAGAAACAAGTATGCACAGATAAGGAGGGAGGCCCAGCGACGGTACAAAAATGGCATAACATCAAAAGTTGCCTGACCTGAAGCTGTTGTATAGCCACATCAGGAGGAAGACAAACAGTAAAGGACCAGGTAATCAGGCTGAGGAAAGAAGGTGGGGAGCTCACAAGAAATGACCAAGAAATATGTGAGGAGTTCAACATGAGATTTAAGTATATATTTACAGTGGAGACAGAAAGGACTCTGGTAAGTGAGAACAAGGAGGTACACCAACAAGAGATATACCAACAAGTGCTGGATGAAATACACACAACCAAGGAGGAGGCGAAGAAGCTGCTAAATGACCCTGATACCTCAAAGGCGGTGGGATCGGACATCTCTCTGTGGGCCCTTAGAGAGGGAGCAGAGATACTGTGTGTGCCACTAACAACAATTTTCAACACATCCATTTAAACCTGGGCAACTACCTGAGGTATGGAAGATGGCAAATGTAGTCCCCATTATTAAGAAAGGAGACAGACATAAGGTACTAAACTACAGACCAGTGTCACTGATGTGCAGAGTATGCAGTCATGGAGAAGATTATCAGGAGGAGAGTGGTGGAGCACCTAGAACAGAACAAGCTTATAAATGACAACCAGCATGGATTCATGGAAGGCAAATCCTGTGTCACAAACATACTGGAGTTTTATGACATGGTAACGGAAGACACAAGAGAGAGGGGTGGGTAGATTGAGTTTTCTTGGACTGCAAGAAGGCCTTCGACACAGTTCCTCACAAGAGATTAGTGCAAAACCTAGAGGATCAGGCACATATATCAGGAAGGGCACTGAATATCTGACAGGGAGGCAACAACGAGTCATGGTATGTGACGAGATATCAGAGTAGGCACCTGTGACAAATGGGGTTCCACAAATGGGGTTCCACAGACGTCAGTCCTACGACCAGTGCTATTTTTGGTATATGTGAATAACATGACGAAAGGTATAGACTGAGAGGTGTCCCTGTTCGCAGATGATATGAAGTTTTTTACTTTTTTTTTAGTGCTATTAACTGCTCAAACTTCATATTACAAGCCAAATCTTACTCCTAAATTAATATTATATAGTAGTGACTGTCTGTCCATTTAACTTTGTTTACCACTACTTATTTTAGTCCCTTTTATATTTTCTCCTTTATTTTTGCTTTAACCCTTTGACTGTCGCGGCAGTATATATACGTTTACGAGGTACCGTGTTTGACGTATATATACTCATAAATTCTAGCGGCTTCAAATCAGGCAGGAGAAAGCTGGTAGGCCCACATGTGAGAGAATGGGTCTGTGTGGTCAGTGTGCACCATATAAAAAAAATCCTGGAGCACGCAGTGCATAATGAGAAAAAAAAAACTCCGACCGTTTTTTTTAATTAAAATGCCGACTTTGTGGTCAATTTTCGTATAGTATCTATGGTTGTATTCTCGTTTTCTTGGTCTCATTTGATAGTATGGAAACTATATTATAGAAATAGAGGTGATTTTGATTAATTTTACTATAAAAAAAAACCTGGAAATGGAGCACAAAGTACAGGAAATGTTTGATTTTTGCCGATGTTCAAAAGTAAACAAATGTCATTGTCCAATAAATGTCCAAATAGCCATTCTAATATGCAGTCATGAATGGGTTGATGTAATTTTTACAATTATTACAGTATTGCAGTAGTCTGCATAACAGTAAATCTTCTATTTTTTGTTTGAATAAAATTTCAAAATAAAAAGCAAGAGTAATATCAGAGGGGCCTGGAGACATGACTGATGAACAAAGAAAATGTTATTTTAGAGCCAGGAATGTCTGCATTGTTCATTCTGGTCCTTATTTTGAAATTGTCATATTTTTTAATTTTCGTGAAATTGGCCAAATTGCAAATTTCTGACCATGTTATTGGGTAGTTGAAATCGGTAAATGGGCAGTTTCTTGTACTCAATCGATGGAAAAAATGGAGTTCTGAAGAAATAGCTATGAGTTTGGTTGACTGGAATAATGGAATTAGCCGAAAATAGGGCTCAAAGTGGGCGAAATCGCCGATTTGTAAATATCGCCGAGGTCGCTAACTTCGCGAGAGCGTAATTCCGTCAGTTTTCCATCAAATTTCGTTTTTTTGGTGTCTTTACAATCGGGAAAAGATTCTCTATCATTTCATAAGAAAAAATAATTTTTTTTTTTTTAAATTTTGCGACACCAGGAGACACCTCAGGATTGGGGGTTGCGACAGTCAAAGGGTTAAATAACTACCTTAGTTCATACATTCACATTTGTTAGAATCATTAAGGAGCTATTTTCAGGTGCTAAAGTGTAATACTTTCATTATTTTAGTATTATATTCCTTATAGTCCCTAGCTCCTTTATTTGATTACCACTTTATTTGTTTTACCCTACTTCTTTTAGTCCCTTTTATATTTTCTTTATTTTAGCTTTAAAGAACTACCTTAGTTCATATATTCACATTTGCTAAAATAATTCAGGTGCTATTTTTTAGCTTTAGAATATTAACATTGTCTTATACTTAAGTCTAATTGTAGATTCACTATAAATCTTATGATTACAAGCATTGATCCTGATACCAACCTCTTATTGAATGACTTAAATGAATCAAACAGCAACTGTAATTACTACACAGCAGAACAAACGAAGGCACTTCTCAGAGTCAACAATGACATAACTGTCTTTACAATGTCAGATCTTTAAACAAACATTATGATGACCTCACAGCATAACTAAATTCCCTATATGCCAGTATGTCCATCATTACTCTCACTGAAACCTGGCTAAAGCCAGATACTACAGATGTCTATGCCATTCCTCATTACACAGCCACACACAACTGTAGGCCAGATCAACAAGGGGGTGGCACAGCTATATACTACTCAGACCAACTAGAATGTATCAATAATATTTGCACAAGGGATGAACATGGGGAATATATAATAGGTAAATTCAAATCCAAATACCTACAAAAACCTCTCACAGTGATAAACATCTACATAGTACCACAGTCAAATATTAGCCGTTTTAGTGAAAACCTAGGAAGTATGATAACTGATGCACGCATGAATAAAGATCACTTACTACTCTCAGGAGACTTCAATATAAATCTCCTGCAAGACCAGGACCCACATGTAACTGAATTCACAAATACTATGAGTAACTGCATGTTGCTACCAACAGTAACAAAACCTACAAGAATTACAAAGACTAGTGTTTCCCTATTAGACCACATCTAGACCAACACCATATCTCCTTTAAAATCAGGCATAATCACAGATAATACCACAGACCACTACCCTACCTTTCTCATAACCAATCTAGGTAAATTACCCCAAGACACTACTAAAGTAACCTTCAGGCTTCATAATGAGGCAGCCATTAATAACTTCACAACAGCAGTAACAAACATCGACTGGCAAACTGAGCTAGAAATCTATACAGATACTGACGAATGTATTAATAATTTTCTAAAAAAGACCCAATACCTCTATAACAAGCACTGCCCTAAAAAACTACATAGATCATAGCTAAGAGACTGAACAGTCCCTGGCTAACACCCAGCATCCTCAAATCCATAAATATAAAGCACCAGTATGAAAAACAGTACAGAATGGGTCACATAACCAGAGACCAAACAAAACATTACTCATCTATCCTAACCAGCCTGATAAGAAGGGCAAAAAAATTGTATTATGAGAACAGATTATCCAACTGAAAAGGTGATATAAAAAAGAACTGGAAAACCCTATCTGAAATTCTAGGAACAAAAAAGATATCAGGAAACAGAACAATCACACTAACAAAACCAGATGAATCCCTACTTCCACCTATTGAAACAGCAAGCAGACTCAATGTTTTCTTCTCCACCATAGGAAAAAACCTCGCTGGTAAAATCCCAAGCTCAAATACCCCACCCAATGACTACCCCATTGGCACCTACCCGAACACACTCTTCCTAGCTCTGACCAACCCAACAGAAGTCTCACTTATTAACACACTAAAGAACAAGACATGAGATTTAAATACCTTTCCACCCTTTATATACAAAAAAGCTTCACAAGTGCTGTCACCAATCATTGAAACACTCTTTAACAAATCCATCGAATCCTCTACCTTCCCTAAGTTCTCAAAACAGCGAGGGTCACCCCGATACCCCGATACATAAAGGAGGAGATCAAGCAGACTTGAATAACTATAGGCCAATATCCAACTTACACCCTCTCTCTAAAATCTTCGAAAAACTAATTCATAAGCGAATTTATTCCTACCTCATCTCCCACAACATACTCAACCCCTATCAGTTTGGGTTCAGGCCTAATAAAAATATAAATGATGCTATTATACACATGCTAACACAAATATACATTGCACTTGAGAAAAAAGAAGTCCTAGTGGGGAACTTCATTGATTTACGTAAAGCTTTTGACACAGTTGACCATGATTTTCCTCACATAAAATTATCACACTATGGTATAAGAGGGCACTCCCTCAACTACCTGAAGTCATACCTTAGCAACAGAAGCCAATTTTTTTTATTTATTTATTATCACACTGGCCGATTCCCACCAAGGCAGGGTGGCCCGAAAAAGAAAAACTTTCACCATCATTCACTCCATCACTGTCTTGCCAGAAGGGTGCTTTACACTACAGTTTTTAAACTGCAACATTAACACCCCTCCTTCAGAGTGCAGGCACTGTACTTCCCATCTCCAGGACTCAAGTCCGGCCTGCCGGTTTCCCTGAACCCCTTCATAAATGTTACTCTGCTCCCACTCCAACAGCACGTCAAGTATTAAAAACCATTTGTCTCCATTCACTCCTATCAAACACGCTCACGCATGCCTGCTGGAAGTCCAAGCCCCTCGCACACAAAACCTCCTTTACCCCCTCCCTCCAACCTTTCCTAGGCCGACCCCTACCCCGCCTTCCTTCCACTACAGACTGATACACTCTTGAAGTCATTCTGTTTCACTCCATTCTCTCTACATGTCCGAACCACCTCAACAACCCTTCCTCAGCCCTCTGGACAACAGTTTTGGTAATCCCGCACCTCCTCCTAACTTCCAAACTACGAATTCTCTGCATTATATTCACACCACACATTGCCCTCAGACATGACATCTCCACTGCCTCCAGCCTTCTCCTCGCTGCAACATTCATCACCCATGCTTCACACCCATATAAGAGCGTTGGTAAAACTATACTCTCATACATTCCCCTCTTTGCCTCCAAGGACAAAAAGTTCTTTGTCTCCACAGACTCCTACGTGCACCACTCACCCTTTTCCCCTCATCAATTCTATGATTCACCTCATCTTTCATAGACCCATCCACTGACACGTCCACTCCCAAATATCCGAAGCCAATTGTGTACACAAATGGAGCAAACTCTTCCACACAGCCAATTACAGTTGGTGTCCCACAGGGAAGTGTCCTTGGCCCTCTTCTCTTTCTCATTTACATAAACCATAAACGACCTACCAAATGCATCGCAACTACTCAAACCCACACTATTTACAGATGACACTACATACGTCTTCTCTCACCCAAGCCCAGTCATATTAGCCAATACTGTAAATACCGAATTACAGAAAATATCTACCTGGATGATGATTAACAAACTTACTCTCCATATTGACAAAACCTACTTCATTCAGTTTGGAAACAAAACTACAGATGTCCCTCTTAACATAATGATAAACGGATCACCAATCACAAAGCTCACAGAGGGAAAATTCTTAAGAATCCACCTTGATAATACTCAAATTTCAAACACATGTACAACAAATTTCCAAGAAAATCTCCAAGACTGTAGGCATACTATCAAAAATAAGGTACTATGTTCCACAGTCAGCCCTCCAGGCCCTATATCACTCCCTCATTTACCCCTATCTCACCTATGGAATTTGTGCATGGGGCTCAACAACACTAAATCATCTCAGACCATTAATTACCCAACAAAATGCTGCAGCCAGAATGATAACAAATTCTCACTCCAGGCAGCATACTCCACCAATATTCAAAACTCTAAACTTACTCACCGTACTAAACATTAATACTTACTGTTGTGCCTACTACATACACAGAACACTAAACTCGAATATAAACCCTCCCCTCAAACTTCTCTTTACCAACCTCAACAGAGCACATGACCATAACACAAGGCACAGATCATTCTTTGATGTTCCCCATGCCCATCTCACACTACGTAAAAACTCAATTCACATAAAAGGCCCAAAACTCTGGAATTCATTACCTGTGAATATATAAGAAATACTGTCTGTTTATCAATTCAAGACTCTTCTTAACCCTTTCAGGGTCGAAAGGCCCTCTCCTAAACTCTTTCTCAGGGTCGAAAATTTTTTTGAAAAAAAAAAAAAATTATTTTTTCTTATGAAACGATAGAGAATCCTTTCCCGATCATAATGACTCCAAAAGCGTGAAATATGATGGAAAACTTACGGAATCATGCTCTCGTAAAGTAAGCAGTAACGATGATGTTTACGCATCAGCGATTTCGCGCACTTTGAAACCAATTTTAGTGTACTAGTCGACAAAAATCACATCTATTTCGCTAGAACTCCATTTTTTCTATCGAATGAGTACAAGAAACCATACATTTACCGGTTTCAAGTATCCAATAAAGTGGTCAGAAATTGGCAATTTTACCAATTTCACACAAATTTCAGAAGGTGCCAATTTCCAAATAGGGTCCACCAATTTCACGTGACAAATTGCTCTCGTAAAGTAAGCAGTAACGATGATGTTTACGCATCAGCGATTTCGCGCAAGCCCTATTTTCGACCAATTTTAGTGTACTAGTCGACAAAATAAGCAAGACAGATATTCCTGGCACTAAAATAAAATTTTTGCTGTTCATTAGTCATGTTCCCAGGCCCCTCTTACATCTCTCTTGCTTTCCACTTTGAATTTTTATTCTCACAAAAAATAGATTTACTGTTATGCAGACTACTGCATTAGTGTAGAAATGGTATTAATAATATCAGTGCACTTGTGAAAGAATATCAGACTCATCGGTTGACGTGCACTGGACGCGTGGCATGATTTGTTTACTTTGGAAATTTGGTAAAAATCGAACATTTCTGCTACTTTG
>NW_027197742.1:0-22500 GCF_038502225.1 Cherax quadricarinatus | reverse complement strand
CAGGAAGGGCACTGCAATGGATCAGAGAATACCTGACAGGGAGGCAACAACGAGTCATGGTACGTAATGATGTATCACAGTGGGCACCTGTGACGAGCGGGGTCCCACAGGGGTCGGTCCTAGGACCAGTGCTATTTTTGGTATATGTGAACGACATGACGGAAGGGTTAGACTCAGAAGTGTCCCTGTTTGCAGATGATGTGAAGTTAATGAGGAGAATTAAATCTGATGAGGACCAGGCAGGACTTCAAAGAGACCTGGACAGACTGGACACCTGGTCCAGCAAATGGCTTCTCGAATTTAATCCTGCCAAATGCAAAGTCATGAAGATAGGGGAAGGGCACAGAAGACCACAGACAGAGTATAGGCTAGGTGGCCAAAGACTGCAAACCTCACTCAAGGAGAAAGATCTTGGGGTGAGTATAACACCGAGCATGTCTCCGGAAGCACACATCAATCAGATAACTGCTGCAGCATATGGGCGCCTGGCAAACCTGAGAACAGCATTCCGATACCTTAGTAAGGAATCATTCAAGACACTGTACACCGTGTATGTCAGGCCCATACTGGAGTATGCAGCACCTGTTTGGAACCCGCACTTGATAAAGCACGTCAAGAAACTAGAGAAAGTACAAAGGTTTGCGACAAGGTTAGTTCCAGAGCTAAGGGGAATGTCCTATGAAGAAAGATTAAGGGAAATCGGCCTGACGACACTGGAGGACAGGAGGGTCAGGGGAGACATGATAACGACATATAAAATACTGCGTGGAATAGACAAGGTGGACAAAGACAGGATGTTCCAGGGAGGGGACACAGAAACAAGAGGCCACAATTGGAAGTTGAAGACACAAATGAGTCAGAGAGATAGTAGGAAGTATTTCTTCAGTCATAGAGTTGTAAGGCAGTGGAATAGCCTAGAAAATGACGTAGTGGAGGCAGGAACCATACACAGTTTTAAGACGAGGTTTGATAAAGCTCATGGAGCGGGGAGAGAGAGGGCCTAGTAGCAACCGGTGAAGAGGCGGGGCCAGGAGCTAGGACTCGACCCCTGCAACCACAAATAGGTGAGTACAAATAGGTGAGTACAGTCAATCATGAAGATTGGGGAAGGGCAAAGAAGACCACAGAGTACAGTCTAGGGGGCCAGAGACAACAAAACTCACTCAGGAAAAGGATCTTGGGGTAAGTATAACACCGGGCACATCTCCTGAGGTGCACATCACCCAAACAGCTGGTGCAGCATACAGGTTCCTAGCAAACCTAAGAACAGCATTTCGACATCTTAATAAGGAATCATTCAGGACCCTGTACACTCTGTATGCTAGGCCCATATTGGAGTATGCAGCACCAGTTTGGAACCCACACCTAGCCAAGCATGTAAGGAAACTAGAGAAAGTGCAAAAGTTTGCAACAAGACTAGTCCCAGAGCTAAGAGGTATGTCCTACAAGGAGAGGTTAAGGGAAATCAACCTGATGACACTGGAAGACAGGAGAGAGAGAGAGGGGATATGATAACATATAAAATACTGAGAGGAATTGACAAGGTGGACAGAGACAGGATGTTCCAGAGATGGGACATAGTAACAAGGGGTCACAGTTGGAAGTTGAAGATTCAGATGACTCACAGGGATGTTAGGAAATATTTCTTCAGTCACAGAGTTGTCAGGCAGTGGAATAGTCTAAGAAGTGATGTAGTGGAGGCAGGATCCATACATAGCTTTAAGAAGAGGTATGATAAAGCTCATGGAGCAGGAAGAGTGACCTAGTAGCAACAGGTAAAGAGGTGGGGCCAGTGAAGAGGTGGGGCCAGGAGCTGTGAGGGACTCACCCTGAAGTTTTGATAGCCCCTGCAACCACAACTAGGTGATTAGTGCAACATTCATTTACAAAGATGTAAATGATAATGTTGTACCATCCTCAGCAGATGACATTACTATGAGTGTATCATTCATCAACAACACTTGAAACCTCCAAACACAGAGAAACAAAAGTCTTTCACTTGACAACATAATAATAGTCAACAAAGACAAATTTCAGTTCTCCTAAAAACAATATATAAAAAGGGGATCAATAGTGATTTGCATTAGTAGAAAATGCAATCAAACTGTACTAGAGAGCAGAGGATACTTGTAAGAGACCTGAGAACGGCCATGTAAGAAGATATGTTCAAAAAGTATAACAGTGCTATGACAACTACAACAAAAATGATGAATTGGATAACAAGAATTTATCAAATAAAAAATACTAAGGTACATAAATAACAATACACAAGGCTGATACAAGCACAGACCAAGCATATGTGCAGAGAACTTTTCAGTAAGCCATGCAACAATGACAGTACATTAGGAACCCTTAAGTCGTGTGATCATAGCTTTTGTTTTCATATTCTGCAATTTAAATTTAAATTTTTATTACCAATAAAAGCACACCATTTCCATTAAGGCATGCCAGAGTGGAATTTATTTCCATTGGTAGAGTGCATTTCCATTAAGGAGTGCCACAGCAAGAAGGCAGAAGACCCATCACTATGCACTGGGCAACTCCACCGTTTTAATGGCAAAGGGAAGGTGAACAGAATTATACAAATAGCCTCCCATGCAAGTATACCATCATTCAGTATTTCTTTCTTTTCACACTCCACCTTGTCTCTGGATATTTTTCATCGCCTCCAAGTGAAGTACAGACAATGCTGATGGAGCCAGGAAGAAAATTAAGCATGAAATTATACCTATTTCTAACAAATTAGAGGTAACTAAGATACTTAAGGGAGGTACACTAATCATGGAGATGATACGAGTGTTTGGCATTAGAGTATCAATGATTCGTTTGAGACGATAAGATGAAGATAAAGGCTTGTGCAATGAATA
This sequence comes from Cherax quadricarinatus, assembly GCF_038502225.1. Classification (NCBI taxonomy): domain Eukaryota; kingdom Metazoa; phylum Arthropoda; class Malacostraca; order Decapoda; family Parastacidae; genus Cherax; species Cherax quadricarinatus. Next base: position 19,633 of record NW_027197742.1, on the reverse strand, counting down.
ATCCTCAATGTGACATCATGAAAAGAATAAGGAATAGGTCATTAGAGCATAATACAACAAAGTTTACTAAATGTGTGAATCAAAAAACAAATAAAGGTGTTCCACTTGATGGCTTTATTATTAAGGGAAAAAGCCTTACCATAGTATAAAACAGTGTGTGAAGGAGATCCTGAAAATGAGTGCACATTTAGTTTCAAGTGGTTTATAAAGAACTGCAGGATAAAACAAACCAGTGGAATATGACAGTATACTTCAGCACTCCACTGCAAAAATCAACTTATGAAGCTGCATCAGCATCCCAAGATCCTTTCAACTTTCAACATCACAACCACAACCATCAACCAGGGCCTAGTAGGGCCACAGCCACGCTCTCCATCATGTTAAGCATCACCAACCCTACTTGAAGATAAGTAACAAATACTGTACGGTATTAATGTAACCATTTTTCAGTTGCATGTAGTCTTTCTTGTCACAGCCTGAGCTTCAGAAGAGTTACGGTATTTTGCAGAACATGCTCACTGACAAAATTATGATGGTAAAAAAAATTTGATTTCTTTGAGGTCTAAGGAACAAATACACAAATAACCAGCACCTAGGAGAATGAAACTTGTGAAAACATTTCAGTCTGACTTGGACCATTAACTAGTCACACAGGAAAGCCTACTTTTCCCCAATGTGTTTTTCACTCCTTAAGTCCCAGAAATCACTGCTAGCACAGTTTTCAGGAATGTAACCAATGTGAATTATGCATGTCCACTGTGCATCACGATTTATACCTCAAAAACGATAAACATAATGGTTTCAACTCTGAAAGAAGCTCCTTATAAGGGCAAGAGGCACAATATATGATGCAAAATAGTCCCACTGAAATGTAAGGACTTAACCCTTTGACTGTCGCAAGCCCCTTTCTGAAACTGTCGTTCTATGTTGCAAAAGTTTTTGAAAAAAAAAAAAAAAAAAAAAAAAAAAAAAAAAAAAAAAAAAAATCTTATGAAATGATAGAGAATCTTTTCCCAATGGTAATGACACCAAAACTATGAAATTTGGTAAAAAGCTCACAGAATTACGCTCCTGTGAAGTTAGCAGTCTCGGCGACATATACGCATCGGAGATTTTGCCGACTTTGAGCCCTGTTTTTGGCCAATTCCGTTGTTCCAGTTGACAAAACTCATAGCTATTTCTTTAGAACTCCATTTTTTTCTATCAGTTGAGTACAAGAAACCACTCATTTACCAGTTTGAACTACCAGTTTCACCTACTGTGTAGGCGAAACGTTTTGGAATAAAGTTGCCTAAATGTTGCCTATGTGTCTTATCTACCAATTTGGCCAATTTCATGCAAATTAAAAAAGATGCCAATTTCAAAATAGGGTCCAGAATAAACAATGTAGACATTCTTGGCACTAAAATGACATATCCTCTGTTCATTAGTCACATCTCTAGGCCTCTCTTATATTACTATTGCTTTCTATTTTGATTTTTTATTCATACAAAAAAATACAAAATTCACTGTTATGCAGACTACTGCATTTTGTAAAAATGGTATAAATAATATCAGTGCACTAGTGAAAGAATATTAGACTCCCCAGTTGATGTGTATTGGACGTGTGGTGTAATTTGCTTACTCCTGAACATTGGTAAAAATCGAACATTTCCGCTACTTTGAGCTCAATTTCAAGGTCGTTTTCATCGTGAAAGTAATGAAAATCATCTCTATTTCTGTAATATGTTTTCCATTTTATCACCTGAGACCATGAAAACGAGAATACAACGATAAATACTATACGAAAATACACCTCAAAGTCGGCGTTTTAATCCAAAAATAGTTTTTTTTTTCTCATTATGCACTGCATGCTGCAGGATTATTTTTATGTGGTGCACACTAATCACACAAACCCATTCTCTCACATGTGGGCCTACCAGCTTTCTCCTGCTTGATTTGAAGCCGCTAGAATTTACGCGTTTAAATACTTCAGAAACAGTGGCGGGTAAGACGTATATATACGATGTAAACAGTCAGAGGATTAATAAAGTACACCAAGAGATAACTCAGTGAACAAAGAACACGAGATTTTCCTACACCTGCCCTTTAAACTGACAGTATAATGTACAGTGGACCCTCGATTATCAGCCGTAATCCGTTCCAGAAGGTCGGCCGATAACCGAAATGGCTGAAAACCGAATTAATATTTCCCATAAGAATTAATGGAAATACGTACAATTGTAAAATTTATAGAGGAATAAGTTTACTGAGTATACCAGGAAAAGTATACGGTAGGGTTATAATTGAAAGAATTAGAGGCAAGACAGAATGTAGGATTGCGGATGAGCAGGGAGGCTTCAGAGTGGGTAGGGGATGTGTAGATCAAGTGTTTACATTGAAGCATATATGTGAACAGTATTTAGATAAAGGTAGGGAAGTTTTTATTGCATTTATGGATTTAGAAAAGGCATATGATAGAGTGGATAGAGGAGCAATGTGGCAGATGTTGCAAGTATATGGAATAGGTGGTAAGTTACTAAATGCTGTAAAGAGCTTTTATGAGGATAGTGAGGCTCAGGTTAGGGTGTGTAAAAGAGAGGGAGAATACTTCCCGGTAAAAGTAGGGCTTAGACAGGGATGTGTAATGTCACCATGGTTGTTTAATATATTTATAGATGGGGTTGTAAAAGAAGTAAATGCTAGGGTGTTTGGGAGAGGGGTGGGATTAAATTATGGGGAATCAAATTCAAAATGGGAATTGACACAGTTACTTTTTGCTGATGATACTGTGCTTATGGGAGATTCTAGAGAAAAATTGCAAAGGTTAGTGGATGAGTTTGAGAATGTGTGTAAAGGTAGAAAGTTGAAAGTGAACATAGAAAAGAGTAAGGTGATGAGGGTATCAAATGATTTAGATAAAGAAAAATTGGATATCAAATTGGGGAGGAGGAGTATGGAAGAAGTGAATGTTTTCAGATACTTGGGAGTTGACGTGTCGGCGGATGGATTTATGAAGGATGAGGTTAATCATAGAATTGATGAGGGAAAAAAGGTGAGTGGTGCGTTGAGGTATATGTGGAGTCAAAAAACGTTATCTATGGAGGCAAAGAAGGGAATGTATGAAAGTATAGTAGTACCAACACTCTTATATGGATGTGAAGCTTGGGTGGTAAATGCAGCAGCGAGGAGACGGTTGGAGGCAGTGGAGATGTCCTGTCTAAGGGCAATGTGTGGTGTAAATATTATGCAGAAAATTCGGAGTGTGGAAATTAGGAGAAGGTGTGGAGTTAATAAAAGCATTAGTCAGAGGGCAGAAGAGGGGTTGTTGAGGTGGTTTGGTCATTTAGAGAGAATGGATCAAAGTAGAATGACATGGAAAGCATATAAATCTTTCCAACCCTTTCGTCCTCGAAAGGGTTGGAAAGAGAGGGTAAAGGAGGTTTTGTGGGCGAGGGGGTTGGACTTCCAGCAAGCGTGCATGAGCGTGTTAGATAGGAGTGAATGGAGGCAAATGATACTTGGGACCTGACGATCTGTTGGAGTGTGAGCAGGGTAATATTTAGTGAAGGGATTCAGGGAAACCGGTTATGTTCATATAGTCGGACTTGAGTCCTGGAAATGGGAAGTACAATGCCTGCACTTTAAAGGAGGGGTTTGGGATATTGGCAGTTTGGAGGGATATGTTGTGTATCTTTATACGTATATGCTTCTAGACTGTTGTATTCTGAGCACCTCTGCAAAAGCAGTGATAATGTGTGAGTGTGGTGAAAGTGTTGAATGATGATGAAAGCTTTTTCTTTTTGGGGATTTTCTTTCTTTTTTGGGTCACCCTGCCTCGGTGGGAGACGGCCGACTTGTTGAGGAAAAAAAAAAAAACGTACAATTAATCCGTCCCAGACAAAAAAAAAAAAAAAAAAAAAAAAAAAAAAAAAAAAAAAAAAAAAAAAAAATAACAATTATGTAAGTTTTACATACCTTTACTGAAGGCTAATGCTGACTTCTGGAAGATAGGGAAGAGGAAAGAGGGAGGAGTTAGTGTTTGGAAGGGGAATCCCCCTCCATAAACACTTAAGGTAGCAAAGCCTTCTATGGGGTTACTTCCCTTCTTTGTCTTTTAATGCTACTATGACCAGCTTGAGTCACTGGACCCCTGTCTCACAGCAAATCTGTCCTTAGAGGTGTGTTTCTGGCATCTCTCGAAGATTTCCTTGAAGTGGGACAGGGTTTTGTCACTGAACATGTTGCAAATATGGCTTGTTTCAGCTTGGTCAGAGTGGTGTTTCTCTACAAAAGCTTGCACCCTAGTCCACATTGCACACACCTCTTTAATCTATCATTTACTGCTACAGTACATTCATTACTAACCTTAAAATATTTGTAGTCTTAATGTAGGGCAAGAGGTTAGTAGTATTTATTTGTAGAAAGTCAGTGTAGGTAGCAGTACATGTAGGTACAGTACACGTATTTAGCCCCCCCCCCAGGCTACACTACACAGCTATATTATTACACTACACAGCCATATTATTACCATGTTCACTGAGTTTAATCGTTTATAACAACTGCCTTTAGATGCCATCATAAACAAAGGGAGAAGTAATGAATAAGTCATGCCAAGAATTGTAAACAAATGCATATGAAGGGCAGTTACTGCACCAGTCGCCAGATTCACAGTTTTCCCTAATGCTGCATCAGAGAAAACATGTTTACCTTCCATCCCACTCTCCACTCGATAACATATAAACATTGCATGTTTATATGATATGTTTATATGCTACATATGTAACGTGTTTCTTATATAATTTTAAAGAAAATATAATAGATGGATTAATGAAAATGTTTATGTAAAATAAGACATTTAATGTACAAGTGATTATTATTAAATATGCATTGCATATAAACATTGCATGTTTTTACATACTATGTAATGTGTTTCTTTGGGCCCATGGTTGTTTATTTAGCAGTTGCACTCAATCAATAACCACAAAAAGCAATGGATTATAGCAAAATTTATTATCACACTGGCCGATTCCCACCAAGGCAGGGTGGCCCGAAAAAGAAAAACTTTCACCATCATTCACTCCATCACTGTCTTGCCAGAAGGGTGCTTTACACTACAGTTTTTAAACTGCAACATTAACACCCCTCCTTCAGAGTGCAGGCACTGTACTTCCCATCTCCAGGACTCAAGTCCGGCCTGCCGGTTTCCCTGAACCCCTTCATAAATGTTACTTTGCTCACACTCCAACAGCACGTCAAGTATTAAAAACCATTTGTCTCCATTCACTCCTATCAAACACGCTCACGCATGCCTGCTGGAAGTCCAAGCCCCTCGCACACAAAACCTCCTTTACCCCCTCTCTCCAACCTTTCCTAGGCCGACCCCTACCCCGCCTTCCTTCCACTACAGACTGATACACTCTTGAAGTCATTCTGTTTCGCTCCATTCTCTCTACATGTCCGAACCACCTCAACAACCCTTCCTCAGCCCTCTGGACAACAGTTTTGGTAATCCCGCACCTCCTCCTAACTTCCAAACTACGAATTCTCTGCATTATATTCACACCACACATTGCCCTCAGACATGACATCTCCACTGCCTCCAGCCTTCTCCTCGCTGCAACATTCATCACCCATGCTTCACACCCATATAAGAGCGTTGGTAAAACTATACTCTCATACATTCCCCTCTTTGCCTCCAAGGACAAAGTTCTTTGTCTCCACAGACTCCTAAGTGCACCACTCACTCTTTTCCCCTCATCAATTCTATGATTCACCTCATCTTTCATAGACCCATCCGCTGACACGTCCACTCCCAAATATCTGAATACATTCACCTCCTCCATACTCTCTCCCTCCAATCTGATATTCAATCTTTCATCACCTAATCTTTTTGTTATCCTCATAACCTTACTCTTTCCTGTATTCACCTTTAATTTTCTTCTTTTGCACACCCTACCAAATTCATCCACCAATCTCTGCAACTTCTCTTCAGAATCTCCCAAGAGCACAGTGTCATCAGCAAAGAGCAGCTGTGACAACTCCCACTTTGTGTGTGATTCTTTATCTTTTAACTCCACGCCTCTTGCCAAGACCCTCGCATTTACTTCTCTTACAACCCCATCTATAAATATATTAAACAACCACGGTGACATCACACATCCTTGTCTAAGGCCTACTTTTACTGGGAAATAATTTCCCTCTTTCCTACATACTCTAACTTGAGCCTCACTATCCTCGTAAAAAACTCTTCACTGCTTTCAGTAACCTACCTCCTACACCATACACTTGCAACATCTGCCACATTGCCCCCCTATCCACCCTGTCATACGCCTTTTCCAAATCCATAAATGCCACAAAGACCTCTTTAGCCTTATCTAAATACTGTTCACTTATATGTTTCACTGTAAACACCTGGTCCACACACCCCCTACCTTTCCTAAAGCCTCCTTGTTCATCTGCTATCCTATTCTCCGTCTTACTCTTAATTCTTTCAATAATAACTCTACCATACACTTTACCAGGTATACTCAGCAGACTTATCCCCCTATAATTTTTGCACTCTCTTTTATCCCCTTTGCCTTTATACAAAGGAACTATGCATGCTCTCTGCCAATCCCTAGGTACCTTACCCTCTTCCATACATTTATTAAATAATTGCACCAACCACTCCAAAACTATATCCCCACCTGCTTTTAACATTTCTATCTTTATCCCATCAATCCCGGCTGCCTTACCCCCTTTCATTTTACCTACTGCCTCACGAACTTCCCCCACACTCACAACTGGCTCTTCCTCACTCCTACAAGATGTTATTCCTCCTTGTCCTATACGGCTCTCTGGAATGGATTAATCACGAAATTTGGGGGTCCACTGTATTAGCCATATGATGACCTGGGCCAAAAAAAAAAGGGGGAAGAGGGGGGGGGGGTTATAATTTCACCCTTAAAAATCTGATTTTAATATAACATTGTTATAAGTTCAGGGGAGGGGTATATGTTTTGTCCCCACAGATGGGAGTAGATCAGCAGTCAACGCATGCAATGTTTTCAGATTCTCTGTGTCTCTCCTTCCCTCCTGCATTATCAGATGCACAAAGTAAAAAACTGGAGATAATGTTGATGTATATTATGTTTATCACCTCTGAAGAAGTAAGTCATTATATTTGAGAAGTGCTTTGACTTAAACCACTTAACACTTCTAGCATTAAAAAAAATCAAACTGGCATAAGAACACCCAAATCAAAACTGTGTAGCAAAAATGAAAATTAAATGACACTAACAAATTTTTATGAACCTTCAAACTGTGGAAAAGCCTGAAAATAAATTACCTGTGTGGCCTCGAGTGGCCCCACACTTCATTCCCAGCCAGTGTGCCATTGTTTATTAGTGAGTGAGGACGATCCTATGTGTTCATACGATACATTTCATAATATTCCATTCGTTTTAGTGCTTGCAACTGCTAAATAAGCCACCATGGTTCCAAAGAAAGCTTTTAGTGCCAGCCCTTTGGTAAAGAATATGAGAAACACAATATAATTCAATAAAAAGTTTGTAGAAAAATACAAAAGTGGTAGTGGTAGAGGGTGGTAGTGATTGTGATAGTGGTAGAAGGTGGTAGTGATGGTGGTAGAGGGTGGTAGCGATTGTGATAGTGGTAGAAGGTGGTAGTGATGGTGGTAGAGGGTGCCTTCTTCAGTGATTCTCCTAACTCCTCCAATATTGTTGGAGTTATATAGGGCTACAGAAAACACCGCCGCCTCAGCTGCAGCCTTCACCAACATTATGTACGGCTTGTGCTCACAGTGGCCCTTATACACCCAACAACAACAACACAACACCAATCGTGACATATATAATGACTTGTTTTATTCATTCTGGAGTATATTCCATGTTTCTATGTTATTAATATTGTTTATTATGTCATATTACTGTAGTTGAATTCTGATAGATAAATAAGCCGTAGAGTTGATATTAGTGTCATATTCTCCAACAATAAACTTGCCTCCCCTCCCTCTGCCATGCACCAGCAAGAGTCTTCAGTAAAGGTAAGTGTGATGTTAAATGTTCATACCATCCGACTTACGACCAAGCTTGGTTCCGACCAACTGGTCGTAAGTCAAAATGGACGTAAGTCAACCTTTGAAAATTGCCGACATACTGGGTAGGGCATAATGTCAAACCTTTCCTATATAAACTACCTACATAGTACTGTAATGTAATGTACAATCATTATTTCATTCTTTTTACCATAATTTACTTCTATTGTTATATTTTAATTATTTATGTACTGTATATAATGTATACATGGTAGTGAACTGTATTGTAAATTTTACATCACATACAGTATCATATGTTACTGTTATCTTTATGTATTGTCGACACAGTGGAATGGGAGAATACCACTGGTAGTGTCATCCTGCCAGAATGTAGTATAACCTATACCCTAAGTAAAGAGAAACAACTCTGGAACATGTGTAATACGTATCCGGCTGGCTGGCCGGGTGGGTGGGAGGGTGGCTGGTGGGTGGTTGGGTGACTGAATGTGGCTTTCTCTCTCTCTATTCCTTGATGTTGGTAAGGAGCTCTTGATTTAGGGAATTGGATCTGTGCTCCAATTCTTAAGCACAGGTACACGTAAGTAAAGTTATCATACATAGTATAAATTACCTAGGATAACCCAAATAATCCAGACAAAGTGCTATACAGTGGATCTGTGCTCCAGTGCCCTAAATTAATAATAATAATAATAATTATTATTATTACAATAATACATATGTACTAATATTATTAATAATAATATTATTAAACTATAATATAATAATTGTGTCCACTCATTACTTACCTTAAACTATCTGTAGTCTTAATGTAGAGTGAGAGGTGAGTAAACAAGATTAAATGAATAAAAGAGAGAGAGGGTAGGAGGTTGCAGAGTTATGTAAACAAATGTTGTTGTTGTTACCAGCCCGGACACGAATGGTTTCTGTTCACTCTGTCAAGCCGACCAGAAAAACATCTCATATTTGTTAATTTATATGTTTATATGTTATGTAGCATGTTTATTATATAATTTTGAAAAAAAAATCATAGATGGATTAAGCAAAATGTCTATATTAACGTTTTATACACATTTAATGTGCCTCAGTGATTATTATTGTGTTATTATCATTATTAATATGGCATCTTCAAGACCAGTTACACTCTTAATGAGTGGCTGTGAGACAGACAAGCAGACAAAGACAGACAGGTAGACAGACAAACAGATGCACAGATACAGACAGACACAGATATACAGGCAGACAGATACAGACAGGTTTATGTGCAACAGTGAAAACAAATAGAGAGTTGGAGAGTAAGAGCCTTTCTTGCCACAATCTCCAGTGCAAGATTCAGACTTCATCTTAGGGGCCATGGTGAAATTTACTGTCCAGTTAGTACAGTTAATACAGTATGATGCTGCTGATAGGGCAGGGTTACTCAAACTGATGCTGCCTGCATGACGCATTGCCGCCGCGAGTATTGTCAAATATTGTACAGCGGTGTGCATCAGCCAGCCCAGCCCAGCTGCCAGATGCATGGTCATAAGCCGAGTGGACGTATGTCGAGCAGGGCGTAAGTCGGATGGTAGGTGTATTGACTGTCGCAACTCCAAATCCTGAGGTGTCTCCTGGTGTTGCAAAATATTTGAAAAAAAAAAAATTATGAAATGATAGAGAATCATTTCCCGATGGTAATGGCACCAAAAGTACGAAGTTAGATGGAAAACTTACAGAATTATGCTCTCGCGAAGTTAACGACCTGGGCGATATTTACGAATTGGCGATTCCACCCACTTTGAGCCCTATTTTCGGCTAATTCCATTGTTCCAGTCGGCCAACCTCATAGCTATTTCTTTAGAACTCCATTTGTTCTATCGATTGAGTACAAGAAACTGCCCATTTACCAATTTCAACTACCCAATAAAGTGGTCAGAAATTGGCAATTTGGCCAATTTCACGCAAATTAAAAAATATACCAGTTTCAAAATAGGGTCCAAAATGAACACTGCAGACATTCCTGGCTCTAAAATAACATTTTCTTTGTTCATCAGTCATGTCTCCAGGCCCCTCTGATATTACTCTTGCTTTCTATTTTGAATTTTTATTCAAACAAAAAATAGAAGATTTACTGTTATGCAGACTACTGCAATATTGTAATAATTGTATAAATAATGTCAACCCATTCATGACTGCATATTAGAAAGGCTAGTTGGACATTTATTGGACAATGACATTTGTTTACTTTTGAACATAGGCAAAAGTCAAACTTTTCCGCTAATTTGAGCTCCAATTCAAGGTTCTTTTCATAGTAAAACCAATCAAAATCACCACTATTTCTATAATATGTTTTCCATTTTATCAAACGAGACCAAGAAAACAAGAATACAATCATAAACACTATACGAAAATACACCACAAAGTCGAATTTTAACCCTTTGACTGTCGCGGCCGTATATATACGTTTTACGAGGTGCCGTGTTTGACGTATATATACTCATAAATTCTAGCGGCTTCAAATCAAGCAGGAGAAAGCTGGTAGGCCCACATGTGAGAGAATGGGTCTGTGTGGTCAGTGTGCACCATATAAAAAAAATCCTGGAGCACGCAGTGCATAATGAGAAAAAAAAAACTCCGACCGTTTTTTTTAATTAAAATGCCGACTTTGTGGTCTATTTTCGTATAGTATTTATGGTTGTATTCTCGTTTTCTTGGTCTCATTTGATAGAATGGAAAACATATTACAGAAATAGAGTGTTTTTGATTGATTTTACTATAAAAAGAACCTAGAAATGGAGCTCAAAGTAGGGGAAATGTTTGATTTTTGCCAATGTTCAAAAGTAAACAAATGATGCCATTGTCCAATAAATGTCCAACTAGCCATTCTAATATGCAGTCATGAATGGGTTGATGTTATTTATACAGTTATTACAGCATTGCAGTAGTCTGCATAATAGTAAGTCTAATATTTTTTGTTTGAATAAAAATTCAAAATAGAAAGCAAGAGTAATATCAGAGGGGCCTGGAGACGTGACTGATGAACAAAGAAAATGTTATTTTAGAGCCAGGAATGTCTGCATTGTTCATTCTGGACCTTATTTTGAAATTGTCATATTTTTTAGTTTTCGTGAAGTTGGCCAAATTGCAAATTTCTGACCACATTATTAGGTAGTTGAAATTGGTAAATGGGCAGTTTCTTGTACTCAATCGATAGAAAAAATGGAGTTCTAAAGAAATAGCTATGAGTTTGGGTGACTGGAACAATGAAATTAGCTGAAAATAGGGCTCAAAGTGGGCAAAATCGCCGATTTGTAAACAGCGCCGAGGTCGCTAACTTTGCGAGAGCATAATTCCGTCAGTTTTCCATCAAATTTCGTTTTTTTGGTGTCATTACAATCGGGAAAAGATTCTCTATCATTTCATAAGAAAAAATAATTTTTTTTTTTTTTTTTTTTGCGACACCAGGAGACACCTCAGGATTGGGGGTTGCGACAGTCAAAATGACATTCATGGTGCTTTATATGCCTCATTTCTTTCATAGAAAAAGTGGACAGTTTGAATCACAAAACTGTCCTCATTGATTGAACTATGGCACATTTTTTTGGGTGAAAGAGTTTACAGGACCTGGATCAGCATATGCCTTTATCTAAAACATTTCAACATTTCTTCAGATGGCTATATATGCAAGTTCCCTTTTTGTTAGTCCCAGCAGGGCCATAATTGCAGATGCCCTTAAAATATAATTTGCACATTTCAAATTTCCACTGGTTATGGTTATGGGTCTCCAAATTGCCTGAGGCTGTAATTACTAGATCTGCACAAGAACTAGAAACACTGAAACCACTATCCTTGGCTTCAGTGACAAAAACATAGCTAAGAAAAAAATATAAAGATTGGGCTTAATATCGAAAGAGCTAGCAAAGACACTCAAGAACACTAACCACACAATAATAAACCAAAACAACTCTACTATGCTAACAGATTTAATGAAACAAAAGGAAAAGAAGACCTGGAAAAACTCTCATATATTGGGTTACACTAGAATGAAATAAATTATAGTAAACCTAACAAGCCTCCCATCCCAATCACTAAAAGAGTAAATAAACTAAATATTTTCTTCCAGACTACAAGATCAGACCTAACTAGAAAATTACCAAACATCCAAGCTCAAGATAACTTTCCAAGCTCCCTATATCAATCACCAGCTACTCCCTCAGCTCCCTATATCAATCACCAGCTACTCTCTCAGCTCCCTATATCAATCACCAGCTACTCCCTCAGCTTCCTATATCAATCACCAGCTACTCCCTCAGCTCCCTATATCAATCACCAGCTACTCTCTCAGCTCCCTATATCAATCATCAACAAGAAGTTGCAGTATCAATCATCAACAAGAAGTTGCAGTATCAATCATCAACAAGAAGTTGCAGTATCAATCATCAACAAGAAGTTGCAGTGTCTGTCAGACACTGCAACTTCTTGGGATCTTAATACTTGGGAATTCTTTGCTTGCCTAACCCTTGGGCACGACTTACTTCCACATTGAACAAATGTGACACCTACATCTGCTGCACCTCTCCTGTCTACGGTATATAAGCTACTTCTCCGCACATATGCTGTATTCTATTCAAGATTGAAGGACTGACCACATCGACTCAATGTTGAGGGACTGATTATCTCATTCTCCTCCTGTTCTTCATTATTCTCCTTTGTATGGACTGATGAAGCCAATGTGTGGCGAAACATTTCCTCAATAAAGATACCCAAGAGTTGCACATGTGTCTAATTTATCAATCTCAATAATAAATTTGCTAAAAAAAAGCAGTGCTGTTTAGCAAATCTACTGACACTAAAACTTAACCAAATATACATATAACCTAGGTAGGGTTACAATAATCTATAGAATTAGAGAACAATCAGCAATCAATAACTACCAGTATAAATCAATTTTGAACTTGCCACTACTATCTAAGATATTTCAAAAATACAATAGTAAATGAATGAACTCACAACAAAGCACAATAATCTTAACCCCTGCAAGTTTGGTTTCAGGCCAAAAAGTAATCCAAATGATTCAATAATAAAAGTACTTGATTCAATCTACACAACCCTAGAAAATAATGAATATCCAATAGGCCTCTTTAGTGAACTAAGAAAAGCTTTTCATACATAGACCACAACATCCTCCTCTTAAACTACAAGTTGGCCATCAGTAATCCAGCAATCAGTCATCTGGTTCCATCAGTAATCCAGCAATAATTTCGGCTAGAATAATTTCAAATTTAATCATTATACCGACTCAAATATTGTGCAGATGGTTGTAAATCCACAGCAACAAGCCAGTGGAGGAGAAAGCAGTGATGAAAATGAGGAAGATGTAGCAGAAAGAGTCTCTATTGATAGGTTAATTAAGTGTATTCTAACCTAACCACTCCGTAATCCAGCAAACTCACTAATCCGGCACACTACAGGTCCCAATGATTCTGGATTAGTGATGGCCGACCTGTAGTAGGAATGCTCATTTTCTCATTCACATCAATGACCTACAACCACATCTCAACAACTGAAACTGGTTTTATTTACAGATGACAATACCACCATCATCTTCAATGCAGATCTGGAAGACCTCAACAACATTCATTGTTGAACTAGAAAAGGTATCGGTTTAGATGGTAACAAATTAACTCATCAAAACAGAACAACATTTATTTGTAGCAGTTTAAGAATTATCAGTCACATGTATTGAATTTTTTTGAAGTAAACCAATAAAATGAAAAACGTGTTTACACAGTGCCAGACGAATTATGATTATACAGCCTCTCCTCAATTAATGACGGAGTTCCGTTCCTAAGATCATGTCGGTAAACAAATTCGTCGCTAAGAAGTAAGCAAGGAGCATACTGTAATGGTAGTGAGTTTGTGTCAACCATCTTTGATACTGTTTTAATGTCACCTTTGCACCATTTATAACACTTTTAGTATATTTTTAAATGTTTATGCAGTAATACAGTGGACCCCCGGTTCACGATATTAATCCATTCCTGAGAGCTCATCGTAAACCAAAATCATCGGAAAGCAAATCAATTTTCCCCATAAGAAATAATGGAAATCAAATTAATCCGTGCAAGACACCCCAAAATTATGAAAAAAAAAAAAATTTTACCACATGAAATATTAATTTTAATACACACAAACTGAAGAGGACATGCACAGTTACATGACACTTACCTTTATTGAAGATCTGGTGATGATTGATGGGATGGGAGGAGGGGAGAGTGTGGAAGTTGTTAATGTTTAGAAGGGGAATCCCCTTCCATTAGGACTTGAGGTAGCAAGTCCTTTTCTGGAGTTACTTCTCTTCTTCTTTTAATGCCACTAGGACCAGCTTGAGAGTCTCTGGACCTCTGTCGCACAACAAATCTGTAAATAGAGCTCTGTACCTCCCGTTCCTTTAAGATTTGTCTAAAATGGGCCACAACATTGTCATTGTAATAGTCACCAGCACAGCTTGCAATAGCTGTGTTAGGGTGATTTTCATCCATAAAGGTTTGCAGTTCAACCCACTTTGCACACATTTCCTTAATCTTTGAAGTAGGCACAATGGATTCCACAACTGGCATAGGCTTCTCAGGGTTAGCCCCAAACCCTTCAAAATCTTTCTTAATTTCCATACTAATTCTCACCCTTTTTACCACAGGGTTGGCACTAGAAGCTTTCTTGGGGCCCATGGTGACTTATTTTGCAGAAACAAGCACTAAAAATGCTGTGATAATATGAAATGTACCGAATGTATGCTTGGATGCGCCGCACTGGCTGGCTTGTAAACACTGGCACCCACAGGACAACTGAGGCAGTTCAGGCCACACGTGGACGCGTCTCGAACGAATCGTATTGGGCGAGTTTTTTAGCGTTAGCCAAGGCAAAATTTTTGCGTTTTATCGTTAGCTGGATTTAACGTTAGCTGATGCCATCATTAGCGAGGCAAATTAATTTTTGCTGCATTCAAATGCATCGGCATACAGGATTTAATAATGGATACAGTATAATGGGAACATCTCTGTGTTAATATTACATTTACTTATAAAGATCATGTTTTTTTTATGCTTTTGGCCTATCTGAAAGGGATTCTCTTTCATTTTTTCAAAGAAAACAACATTTTATTTATAAAACTGGTTGGCAAAAATTAATGTACTGGAATTTCAAACCCTTTGAGGGTCGACAGGCCCTCTCCGAAACTCGTTCTCAGGGTCGGCCAAATTTAAAAAAAAAAAAAAATTATTTTCTCTTATGAAAAGATAGAGAATCTTTTCCCGATCATAATGACACCAAAAGTTTGAAATTTGATGGAAAACTTACGGAATTATGCTCTCGCAAAGTTAGCGGTCTCGGCGATGTTTACGCATCGGCGATTTTGCCCACTTTGAGCCCCATTTTCGGCCAATTCCACTGTACTAGTCGACAAAAAACATGAATATTTCGCTAGAACTCCATTTTTTCTATCGAATGGGTGCAAGAAACCACCCATTTATGAAATTCAACTATCCAGTACAGTGGTCAGAATTTAGCAATTTTGCCAATTTCACACAAATTTCAAAAGATGCCAATTTCCGAATAGGGTCCAGAATAAACAAGAAAGACATTCCTGGCACTAAAATGACATTTCCTCTGTTCATTAGTCACGTCTCAAGGCCCCTCTTATATTCTTTTGCTTTCCACTTTGAATTTTTATTCTCACAAAAAATATAAGATTTACTGTTATGCAGACTACTGCATTAGTGTAAAAAATGGTATAAATATTATTGGTGCACTTGTGAAAGAATATTAGACTCACCAGTTGACGTGTATTGCACGCTTGGCACGATTTGTTTACTTTTGAACTTTGGTAAAAATCGACCATTTCTGCTACTTTGATCTCAATTTCAAGGTACTTTTCTTTGTAAAACCAGTCAAAATCATCTCAATTTCTGTAATATGTCTACCATTCTATAAAATGAGACCAAGAAAACTAGAATACAACAATAAATACCATACGAAAATACAGTGCAAAGTCGCTGTTTTATTCCAAAAAAATGGTCAAAGTTTTTTTTTTCTCATTATGCACTGTGTGCTGCAGGATTTTTTTTAGACTGTGCACACTGACCACATAGACCCATTCTTTCATATGAAGGCCTACCAGCTTTCTCCCACTAGATTTGAGGGCGCTAGAATTTAGGCGTACTAGTACGTCAAAAACCCTGGGTCGTAAGCCGTACTAGTACGTCCGAAACCCTCAAAGGGTTAATGCTCCCTTGCTTACTACTTAGCGATGAATTTGTTTACAATTATAGTGTCCAATCTCTGATTAAAGCTACCCAAGGTCCTAGCCTCTATCACCCTACTCGAAGATTGTCACATGCAGGTTCAGATCCAACCTACCCAGCATTCTCCACCTTACTCCATCCTGTAAATACTCGCATACATTTCACCCAGGTTTGTGACTTGATAGAATCCACTGTGTGGATGAAATGTTGTCAATAAAGAATCACATTATACTGCTTTCGTGTTTATATTTTTTTTCCACTGTGTCGGTATTTTATACCATTTATTTCACATATGAAGGGCATTGAAGAATCTTGGGCCCTTCAAACTGAGTTATCTCCTAGTGAACTCAGTGCACCATTGCTTTAGCCCTATCTGCTAAAATCCTTCTTGCTTTTGAGGGAGCAATTTTGATGTGTAGATTTGGGACCAATCTTCATAATTTTCCAGGTGTACATTATAATACATCTTACTCACCTATAGTTTAAGAGGCTTCAAGGATTCCCAAAAATTCAGGTGCTTGACTGAATTTATAGGGGTAGTGAAGGTTTTTTGTGCATCTTCAGACCTGTAATTTTACCTGCCTTAAAAGGTTCTGTTAGTGTAGAGCAATATTTACATCTACAGAAAGAACATGCGAGTTATTGAGTATTATCATTGACTTGGCATCTCGTTATGAAAGTTCTAGTCATCCAGCCTATAATTCTCCCTGCAGTTATGAAAGTAGGATATTCTGACATTATCACTCACAGCTCCCATACAGTGTCTTCTACTCTACTGAGTCATTTGAGTTTATTTTATATTCTGTTCCAATTTTTAATTCTTCAGTTTTTCAATAGTGAAGTGACTTAATTAAATCATCCTTAATGAATATCATATAGTTTTCTGTGACCAACTGGAAAAGTGATCTGATTTACATCAGTTTAGAAATTTGTAGTGTCATCAATGGACGGCACTTTCTAGAAACTTTTAGTTTCACCATCATTCACTCCACCACTGTCTTGCCAGAGGCGTGCCTACACTACAGTTAAAAACCGCAGCATATCAACACTCCTCCTTCAGAGTACAAGCACAGTACTTCCCACCTCCAGGACTCAAGTCCAGCTAACTGGTTTCCCTGAATCCCTTCATAAATGTTGCTTTGCTCACACTCCAACAGCACTTCAAGTCATAAAAACCATTTGTCTCCACTCGCTCCTATCTAACACGCTCACGCACGCTTGCTGGAAGTCCAAGCCCCTCGCACACAAAACCTCCTTTACGTCCTCCCTCCAACCTTTCCTAGGTCGACCCATACTTCCATTACAGATTTATACGCTCTCCAAGTCATCCTGTTTCGTTCCTTCCTCTCTAAATGTCCAAACCATCTCAACCTCTCCTTAAGCCTCTGAAAAATACTTTTAGTAACCCTGCACCTCCTCGTAATTTTCAAACTACAGATTCACTGCATATTCACACCACACATTGCCCTCAGATACCTCTCCACTGCCTCAAGCCTTCTTGTTGCAACATTCACCACCCATGCTTCACACCCATATAAGAGCGTTGGTATAACTATACTCTCATACATTCCCCTCTTTGCTTCCATGGATAACGTTCTTTGTCTCCACAGACTCCTCAGTGCACCACTCACCTTTTTCCACCTCAAGAATTCTATGATTCACTTCGACTTTCATAGACCCATCTGCTGACAAGTCCACTCCCAAATATCTGAATACATTCACTTCCTCCACATTCCCTCCCACAAATCTGATATCCAGTCTTTCATTACCTATTTTGTATTATCCTCATCACCTTGCTCTTTCCTATGTTCACTTTTAATTTCCTTCTTTTACATACCCTTCCAAACTCGTCCACCAACCTCTGCAACTTCTCTTCAGAATCTCCCAAAAGCACAGTGTCATCAGCAAAGAGCAACTGTGACAACTCCCACTTTGTGTTAGATTCTTTATCTTTTAATCCCACACCTCTTGCCAACACCCGAGCATTCACTTCTCTAACAATCCCATCTATAAATATATTGAACAACCATGGTGACATCACACATCCCTGTCTAAGGCCTACTTTTACTGGGAAATCTCCCTCTCTCCTACATACTCTAACCTGAACCACAGTATCCTCTTAAAGACTCTTCACTACTTTCCTATTCCATACATTTGCAACATCTGCCACATTGCTCCCCTTATCCACCCTATTATATGCCTTGTCCAAATTCATAAATGCCACAAAAACCTCTTTACCCTTATCTAAATACTGTTTACCTATATGCTTCACTGTAGACATTTGGTCTACACCCCCCCCACCCTTCCTAAAGCCTCCTTTGCATTACACTGCATTTCTGTTTATTTTTCCAGTGTCAGTATTGTAAACCATTTATCTCCAGAATAGGTTAGAGTGGGGTGGGGTAGGGTAGATAACGGTAGGGTAGAGAACGGTAGGGTAGGGTAGGGTAGGGTAGGGTAGGGTAGGGTAGGGTAGGGTAGGGCAGGGTAGGGTAGGGTAGGGAAGGGTGGGGTGGGGTAGTGTAGGGTAGGGTGGGGTGGTGTGGGGTAGGGTAGAGAAAAGTAGGGTAGGGTAAGGTAGAGTAGGGTAAGGTAGGGTAAGGTAAGGTAAGGTAGGGTAGGGTAGGGTAGGGTAGGGTAGGGGTAGGGTATGGTTGGGATGGGAGGTGTAGGGTACAGTAGGGTAAATGTGGGTAGGGTATGGTGGGGTTGGGTGGGGTGGGGCAGAGTAGGGGTAGAGTGGGGTAGGGTAGGGCAGAGTGGGGTAGGGTAGGGCAGAGTGGGGTAGGGTAGGGTATGGTCAGGTAGGGTTGGGTAAGGTTGGTTGGCGGGGGTGCACATATGTACATACATGTGTGCGTGTGTGTGTACTCACCTAGTTGTACTCACCTAGTTGAGGTTGCAGGGGTCGAGTCCGAGCTCCTGGCCCCGCCTCTTCACCGATCGTGTGTGTGTGTGTGTGTGTGTACTCACCTAGTTGAGGTTGCGGGGGTCGAGTCCGAGTGTGTGTGTGTGTGTGTGTGTGTGTGTGTGTGTGTGTGTGTGTGTGTGTGTGTGTGTGTGTGTGTGTGTGTGTGTGTGTGTGTGTGTGTGTGTGTGTGTGTGTCATCACTTTCAATTTATGTTCTACTATCCTGCTTAATGACAATTTAAAGCAATAAATCTTGCAGCTTTTACTGTTGTGCATTTCACCAAGACTCCTCTGACATACAGGATAGTGCATATTCAACATCTATGAGCACTTCAGGAAGCAGTTTAGCCCTCAGGAAATGCCTGAGTATATGATACTGATTTCAGTTCCTTTCTCTTGTATGCACTC